>NC_140260.1:7472976-7480476 GCF_949987555.1 Borostomias antarcticus | reverse complement strand
CTCTGTCTCTCTCTCTGTCTCTCTCCATCTATTTCTCTGTTTCTCTCTCTTAGTCTCTCCGTCTCTCTCTCCATCTCTCTCTCTCTCCTTCTCTCTACTGTACATCTCTCTCTTTCTCTCTCTTCGTCTCTCCATCTCTCTCTGTCTCTCTCCGTCTCTCCATCTCTCACCCGGTCTCTCTCTGTCCTTCTCTCTCCATCTCTCTGTCTCTCCTTCTCTCTCCATCTCTCTCGCTGTCTCTCCTTCTCTCTCTCTCTCTCTCCTTCTCTCTCTCTCTCATCTCTCTCCATCTCTCTTTTTCTCCTCTCTCTCTCTCTCTCCTTCTCTCTCTCTCTCTCTCTCTGTCCGTCCCTCACTATTGCCAGGGGATAGAGAGTGTGGCCATGCTGAGAGTGGCAAGCCCCTGCTGCTGGAGAGAGATAAGTAGCCCCTCCTCCCCCCTCCTCCCCCCTCCCCCCATCCTCCTCTCCTCCCTCATCCCTTCACTCTGATCCTCATCCCAGTCCTGCTCACTCCCTCTCTCTGGGTTTCTTACTGTGGCCCGACAGCATTTCACAAAACACAACAACATTTCACAAAAAAAACATTTCAGTATGCGTAACGTTTCACAAAATACAACATTTCACAGTCTCGGGCCGTCAGTTGATAGCTCACTCCTAGCCTGAGATATTGACGTTTTTCTGCTGGGCGGATGAATTCCTGCAGGGGGACACATTTTGGCGCAACACTGATGGATCCAACTTGCCCTAGACCCGCCTTAGACTGGTACAATGCAAAGTGATTGGCCCCAGACGGCCGAGAGTGGAAACAGGAAATGACATTGAACTGACTTAGGTTCTGTCCAATCAGAAGAAATGTCAGTGTTTTGTGAAATGTCTTCATGTTTTGTGAAATGTCTTCATGTTTTGTGAAATGTCGTGTTTTGTGAAATGTTGTCATGTTGCAAAATGTTGTGTTTTGTGAAATGTCGTATTTTGTGAAATGTCCTCATGTTTTGTGAAATGTCGTCGTGTTCTGCACTTCGGGGCCACCGTAGTTTCTCTCTTGACATCCTCATCTCCCCTCTCTCACCCCTCCCTCTCACTCTCAACCCCACTCCTGTTTCACACTCCCGACCTCTCCCTCCTCCTCTCCCTCCATCCAGAGACACAGCCTGTCACAGCTCTCCAGTCAGGCGTCAGACGGGATCTCATATGCAGATTCCTCTTCCTCATCCAGCCACTGGCAGTGAGAGAGAGGTCATCATCAAAACACTCCACAGGAAATAGAATAGACTCCGCTCTGCTGTCCGTGGTCGTATGCTGTAACACAGTTCACAGTTCAAATATAGTTATATAGACTATTTGTTCTATACAGTGCATCCAGTGTGTGTTGGTGTTGTGAAAGTGTCTTGCTCATCTCCTGGCCTTCTTCAGGACAGCTGCATGGAGCCCCCCCCCCCCCCCGCCCCTAATGACATGCTAATGTATTCGTCAGACAGCCCGTCAGAGTGTCCCGTGCAGACAGGCTTGGCCTATTGTGATGTGATTGAGCTGCCCCCCCCCTCCCCTCCCCCCAGCCCCCCGAGACGCCTGACCCTGTGTGATCCTAATCACGTTCATGGTCAAAGTTCACATCAAATTGACCAACAACGAAAGTCTAGAAAAACAGGAAGATGTAAGCAAGGGATTATCTTCCTCCGTGTGTGTGTGTGTGTGTGTAGTCGTTGGTGTAGCCTATTGATTGTTACATTTAGCAGACAGCCTCACCAGGGGAGCGTTCAGATTCAGTGAACAGGCGACTGTTCGTGGCAACATGTTTTCTTTGAACGGTTAAACTTGAATGTGGAGCCCTCCTGTGATCAACGATGATTTTCTGGATGATATTTTGGATGTAGTCCCGCTAGTACAATCTTATTTAACGTTAGTTAGAATTAAAAGGGCATCCGGTATTCAAATCCGGATTCAATTCCCTCAGTCCAGCGTCTATTTTTGTTCACCGCAAACTACCTCCTCAGACTGTTCACTTATGTTTGCAAACGTTCACGGTGAACTCAAAGCTAATTGAGAAGAAGTTTGGAACAGTTTGCGAACGTTGGCGAATGTTTCCTATGTTCACTGAACATGAACGCACCCCAGGGCTGGAGGTGTTTATAGTTCTGAGTTCTAAACGCTGAATTCTGTTAGAGGTTCTGAAAGATCATACATTCATACAGGAAACAAGAGCTGTGTTCGAAACCGCTCCCTATTCCCTATATAGTGCGTCCGCCATTTTTTGTAGTGTTCGAATTCTCAACGGTTAATTTCATTCACTATATAGGCTGTATTTCAAACCGAAGGGCTCATCCCTACACCCTACGGAGTGTCTTCCCTTCGTAGTGAGCACTGTGAAGGGCATAGGGAGTAGTGAGCACTGTGAAGGGCATAGGGAGTAGTGAGCACTGTGAAGGGCATAGGGAGTAGGGTGTCAAGATATCGCTGGTTTGGAACGCCCTTCAACGTCATTTTCAGGCCTGTCTCATCTCACAGCCTGTCACAAGCTGCATATATGGCTAACCATAATTCAGTAATAAACCGAGAGGCCGTGTGTTATAGTGATTTTATAACAGCTAGGGGGCGTTGTTAGGCGGAGTTGCTTTTATACAACGGTTACTGCTATTATTGTAAAATAAACACACAGCAATGTAAAATATTAACATTTATTCAAAACGAAGCATCATTCCATCAATTCCGCCGAGCAAAATAGTTCCCCTAACAAAAGGGTTGCCAAGCAACAACTACAATGCATTGGATCAAATGGGAGGCGCATTAATACTGAAAATGGAATGATATGCGGTCCCAGGTGTGTGTTACAAAGTATTTTAACACGGCTTCCAGCCAATCAGAATCAAGAACCAGAACTAACCGTTGTATAACCCTTGTTAATGAATAAATCCTATCTTACCTGAAGCTATGCTTTCGGAGTGGGGAAGTGATGTGTCCTGATCTCAGGCTATTAGAAGCCCAAAACGGCGGGGTCATCTGAGAATTTCACAAAGTAATTGTGTATCACCTGTTTAAGCAGCTGAGTTTGACACAGCTGTAGCCGATCGGCTTTGCTAGGTTTGTGTCCGATGTCCCATTCATATCTCAGCCAAAACTATGCTTGAACTTCTCCACTTGCCAGCTTGTGCTTCTCATTATTATCCTTGGGGGAGTTGCTTTAGCCGTTGGATTGTATTCAGACATAACGTAGGCTGGTACTGTAAGGATCACAGCCGACTGATGCACCCTCCCCTCCCAGGACGGAGGGTTATCAGCCGGGCTGGAGTTCCGTCTCTCATCACTGACCAGCAGCTGCCAACTTGGGCTAATGCTAGTTAGTTAGCTACATCGTAAATTCGTCAAACGTAATAATTACCACACATATAATTAAAAAATACCCATAGCTAGTTAAATCATGATGTAACTAAGATATCTGCTAAAAATATATATTTTTTTTCCATCAACAAATTTAGCTACAATGTTCGCAAACCATTAAGCTAGGTTGTCAAATTAGTGTCGCCTCAACGCCCACCATATTTGTTGATGCATTATTGACCGTTTTATGTGCGCGGTTTGTTTACGTGATCCATGAATATCCGACACAATGACCTTCCATGTAGTGACCTTTAAATCGTTCCATATGTAGTTCACTATATGGGGAACACTACATATAATAGCGAATAGGGAGTGAGTGAACGAGGGAACGGTTTCGAACACAGCTAAAGTGTCTCTGAGAGCTAACAGAAGTATGCTAGCATTCCTCCCTACATTGCCTGAAACACACTGACACCACACACACACACACTCTCACTCTCTCTCTTTCTCTCACACACACACACACTCTCACTCTCTCTCTCTCTCTCTTCCTCTCACACACACACTCACTCTCTCTCTCTCACACACACAGACGCACACACACACTCTCTCTCTCACACACACATATACACACACTTCAGGATACCTCAGCTCCCCACCCAACAATAAACCCCTTGTCCAGCCCTACAGTATACCTACTTACACCCTTCTCTATCTCTCTCTCTTTCTCTCCCTCTGCTCCCTATCTCTCTCTCCCTCCCCCTCCTCTCTCTCTCTCTCTCTCTCTCTCTCTCTCTCTCTCTCTCTCTCTCAGAGCCATCAAAGGTCTGTTTCCGTAGTGATCAGAAGGGGTCCCAGGTGGCTACAGGATGTGACATCACTGTCCGCAGAGGAAGGGAAGACCAACTGTGTCATCTACAGTAAAGGTATGTCCCCCACCCCCCCCGCCCTTTCCTCTTCACGACAGTCACTTCCTGCACTGCCTCCACACTGTCTCATTCCCCCGCATCTGGTCCTGGAAACCAGCATAGTACCACTCTGTCTGTGTCAACCCTGTTACCACACTGTCTGTGTCAACCCGGTTACCGCTCTGTCTGTGTCAACCCTGTTACCACACTGTCCCTGTCAACCCGGTTACCACACTGTCCCTGTCAACCCTGTTACCACTCTGTCTGTATCAACACTGTTACCACACTGTCTGTCAACCCTGTTACCACTCTGTCTGTATCAACACTGTTACCACACTGTCTGTGTCAACCCTGTTACCACTCTGTCTGTATCAACACTGTTACCACACTGTCTGTGTCAACACTGTTACCACTCTGTGTCAACCCTGTTACCACTCTGTGTCAACACTGTTACCACACTGTCTCTGTCAACCCGGTTACCACACTGTCTGTATCAACCCTGTTACCACACTCTGTGTCAACCCTGTTACCATGCTGTCTGTGTCAACCCTGTTACCACGCTGTCTGTGTCAACCCTGTTACCACTCTGTCTGTGTCAACCCTGTTACCACACTGTCTGTGTCAACCCTGTTACCGCTCTGTCTGTGTCAACCCTGTTACCACACTGTCTGTGTCAACCCTATTACCACTCTGTGTCAACACTGTTACCACACTGTCTGTGTCAACCCTGTTACCGCTCTGTCTGTGTGAACCATGTTACCGCTCTGTCTGTGTCAACCCTGTTACCGCTCTGTCTGTGTCAACCATGTTACCGCTCTGTCTGTGTCAACCATGTTACCGCTCTGTCTGTGTCAACCATGTTACCGCTCTGTCTGTGTCAACCATGTTACCGCTCTGTCTGTGTCAACCATGTTACCGCTCTGTCTGTGTCAACCCTGTTACCGCTCTGTCTGTGTCAACCCTGTTACCACGCTGTCTGTGTCAACCCTGTTACCACACTGTCTGTGTTAACCCTGTTACCACTCTGTGTCAACACTGTTACCACACTGTCTCTGTCAACCCGGTTACCACACTGTCTGTATCAACCCTGTTACCACACTGTCTGTGTCAACCCTGTTACCACGCTGTCTGTGTCAACCCTGTTGCCACGCTGTCTGTGTCAACCCTGTTACCACACTGTCTGTGTCAACCCTGTTACCACACTGTCTGTGTCAACCCTGTTACCACTCTGTGTCAACACTGTTACCACACTGTCTGTGTCAACCCTGTTACCGCTCTGTCTGTGTCAACCATGTTACCGCTCTGTCTGTGTCAACCATGTTACCGCTCTGTCTGTGTCAACCCTGTTACCGCTCTGTCTGTGTCAACCCTGTTACCACGCTGTCTGTGTCAACCCTGTTACCACTCTGTCTGTGTCAACCCTGTTACCACACTGTCTGTGTTAACCCTGTTACCACACTGTCTGTGTTAACCCTGTTACCGCTCTGTCTGTATCAACCCTGTTACCACTCTGTCTGTATCAACCCTGTTACCACTCTGTCTGTGTCAACCCTGTTACCACTCTGTCTGTGTCAACACTGTTACCACTCTGTATCAACCCTGTTACCACTCTGTCTGTATCAACCCTGTTACCACTCTGTCTGTATCAACCCTGTTACCACTCTGTCTGTATCAACCCTGTTACCACTCTGTCTGTGTCAACACTGTTACCACTCTGTATCAACCCTGTTACCACTCTGTCTGTATCAACCCTGTTACCACTCTGTCTGTATCAACCCTGTTACCACTCTGTCTGTGTCAACCCTGTTACCACACTGTCTGTGTCAACCCTGTTACCACTCTGTATCAACCCTGTTACCACTCTGTCTGTGTCAACCCTGTTACCGCTCTGTCTGTGTCAACCCTGTTACCACTCTGTCTGTGTCAACCCTGTTACCACACTGTCTGTGTCAACCCTGTTACCACTCTGTCTGTGTCAACACTGTTACCACACTGTCTGTGTCAACCCTGTTACCACTCTGTCTGTGTCAACCCTGTTACCACACTGTCTGTGTCAACCCTGTTACCACACTGTCTGTGTCAACCCTGTTACCACACTGTCTGTGTCAACCCTGTTACCACTCTGTCTGTGTCAACCCTGTTACCACACTGTCTGTGTCAACCCTGTTACCACACTGTCTGTATCAACCCTGTTACCACACTGTCTGTGTCAACCCTGTTACCACTCTGTATCAACCCTGTTACCACTCTGTCTGTATCAACCCTGTTACCACTCTGTCTGTGTCAACACTGTTACCACGCTGTCTGTGTCAACCCTGTTACCATGCTGTCTGTGTCAACCCTGTTACCGCACTCTGTGTCAACCCTGTTACCACTCTGTCTGTGTCAACCCTGTTACTACACTGTCTGTGTCAACCCTGTTACCACACTGTCTGTGTCAACCCTGTTACCACGCTGTGTGTCAACCCTGTTACCACACTGTCTGTGTCAACCCTGTTACCACGCTGTCTGTGTCAACCCTGTTACCATGCTGTCTGTGTCAACCCTGTTACCATGGTGCTCCTCTGCCTGACCAGTGTGTCATGAAGAGGACGAGAGACATTGTCCAAGATGGCCCTCAGTTTGGCCAGCATTCTTCTCTCTGCCTCCTGAGTCCAGACTGTCTCCCAGAACAGAGCCCACCCTCCTGATCAGCATATCCATCCTGTTAGTGTCCACTGCTTTGATAATGCTGCCCCAGAACACCACCGCCAACAAGATGACACTCACTACTCACGACTAGTAGAACATGTAACGTCTTTCTACACGCATCAAAGGACCTGAGCCTCCTCAGGAAGTAGAGTCAGTTCTGTCCCTTCTTGTAGATGGACTGGGTGTTTCCTGCCTATCACAGCCTGGTGGGTCAGGGTAAGGTGTCCCCCAAGTACTTGCATGACTGGACAACCTCAACATCCACCCCTGGATGGAAACGGAGGATGAGAAGTGTTCTGTCTCTGTGGTCACTGGCTGGGTGTTGGGGTGGAGGGTTCAGGGTGGGCTGGGTGTTGGGGTGGAGGGTGGGTGATGGGGTGGAGGGTGGGTGTTGGGGTGGAGGGTTCAGGGTGGGCTGGGTGTTGGGGTGGAGGGTTCAGGGTGGGCTGGGTGTTGGGGTGGAGGGTGGGTGATGGGGTGGAGGGTGGGTGTTGGGGTGGAGGGTTCAGGGTGGGCTGGGTGTTGGGGTGGAGGGTTCAGGGTGGGCTGGGTGTTGGGGTGGAGGGTTCAGGGTGGGCTGGGTG
>NC_140260.1:7455476-7467976 GCF_949987555.1 Borostomias antarcticus | reverse complement strand
ATGAGAAGAAAAGCTAAAAAAAGCTAAAAACTAAAAATAAATGATCTCCTCTCCTCCTCCTCTCCTCTCTTCCTCCTCCTCCTCCTCTCCTCTCCTCTCCTCCTCCTCTTCCTCCTCTCCTCTCCTCCTCCTCCTCCTCCTCCTCTCCGCTCCTCAGGAGGTCAGTTGTGGTGCACCATTACCAGAGCTGTCCCCTGGGGGGAGGAGCTTACAGCCTACGCCATGGACTGGAACTCCTGCCACCAGCCAGCCAATCAGACGTCTCTGTCAGAGGGTGTGTATCCCGCCCACCAGCCTTTCGACCAGTCTCCTCTCTCCGGGGGCGTGTACCCGGCAGCCAGACTGCTGGAGTCCATGCAGCTCCTCCCCCAACAGGCTGCCATGGCAACCATATTGCCCAACGCCATCGTCAACAGTAAGATACATCCTCATACTTCTGAGCATGCATGTGTGTGCGTTAGTATGATGTATGATAAAATCGCTCTATAGTTAGTAAAAATATTAACTGTGTGTGTGTGTGCGTCTGTGTGTGTGTGTTTGTGTGTGCGTTAGTATGATGTATTATAAAATCACTCTATAGTTAGTAAAAATATTAACTGTGTGTGTGTGTGCGTCTGTGTGTGTGTGTTTGTGTGTGTGTGTGTGTGCATGTCTGTGTGTGTGTGTATGTATGTATGTGTGTGTGTGTGTGTGTGTGTGTGCATGTCTGTGTGTGTATGTATGTGTGTGTGTGTCTGTGTGTCTGTGTCTGTGTGTGTGTGTGTGTGTGTGTGTGTGTGTGTGTGTGTGTGCGCCCTCTAGAGGACATCTTCCCATGCCAGGTGTGTGGTATCTGGTTCCGTAGCGAGCGGAACCTGCAGGCCCATCTCATGTACTACTGCAGCGGGCGCCAGCGAGACCCAGGCCACACCTCAGAACCCTACAGCACACACCCGCATCACATGACCCTGCCCGCTGCCGCCTACCCACAAGGCCCTGGGGCGGGGGCGGGACAGCAGGCCGTGGACGTGCTGCTGAGTTTCCACAATGGTGAGACAGGGGAATGGTGTCTCTGAACGGGTTACTGGATTCTTAAAGACTCACTAGAACTTTTTGTTATATTTTTTGCAATTGTCATTACATCCTGACGGCAATCAATAAATAAAGTGCTCTGACACTAAAGTGAAATAAATCCATTATCTGTGGAAGTCACTGGACTGTAATAAACGAGGGTCATTTGTTTCCCCCCAGTTTGGAGGAGGGGCTTTGGAGGGAGTCCTGAAGGAAGGGGCGGGGATTTTGTCAGTTGCATTTTTCAAAAGCTTTCAAAAATGTTCCCGAGTCTAACAGGAAATCCCAAAGCGCATACTGCACCTTTAAACCGCATACTGCACCTTTAAACCGCATACTGCACTTTTAAACCGCATACTGCACCTTTAAAGGAGAACTTTACTCTTTTTTTTTTTCCATGGGTCCATCACGCATAAAAAATATCATTATTTAGTGGGTAATAACTTGATAGATATGCCTGTTTCTAATCCCCCCAAAATGTGTGATGTGTATGCAAATTATATGCAAATGAGCTGATCGCTGCAGCGACAGGTAGCCCGGTGGTTCGAGCCTCCAACCAGACAACATCCTCCTTAAATGACTACAATTTAATTACTACTACTACCACTACTACTACTACTACTACTACTATCACTACTACCACTACTACTACTACTACTACTACTACTACTACTACTACTACTACTACTACCACTACTACTACTACCACTACTACTACCACTACTACTACTACTACCACTACTACTACTACTACTACTACTACTACTACTACTACTACTACTACTACTACTACCACTACTACTACTACTACTACTACTACTACTACTACCACTACTACTACTACTACTACTACTACTACCACTACTACCACTACTACTACTACTACTACTACTACTACTACTACTACTACTACCACTACTACTACTACCACTACTACTACCACTACTACTACTACTACCACTACTACTACTACTACTACTACTACTACTACTACCACTACTACCACTACTACTACTACTACTACTACTACTACTACTACTACTACTACCACTACTACTACTACCACTACTACTACTACTACTACTACTACTACTAACCAGGGTTGGGAAGGTTACTTTTAAAAAGCAATCCCTTACAGTTACAAGTTACTTGTGAAAAATTGTAGTCAGTAACGTAATCCGATTACCACAATTTAAAAGTAAAGTAAGGGATTACTTTGAGTTACTTTTGGATTACTTTAAAATGTAGGCCTACTGTGTATTTTCACCAGAAATCCTACATTATTTATTCTTTTTCTGTGTTCTAGAGCTGACAACATAGCTAAACAGCAGTTGCCCAGCGCCCGCCCAGTTAGAGCAAGTGTTAATGCCAAGGATGCGTTTCATCTTGCCATGGCTAGTTAATTGCAGTCTGCAAAACACGACACTCGTTGCTAACATAGCTAACGTTAGGTGTCAACGTCGGAGCCAGCTCTAAACTCCAGCTCTAATGCATTCTAAGCAGCTGTGATTGAAACTATATAGCTCTTGAATAACACCAACAGGCACTATTGAGTGAAAATAATCTGAATGGGCGCTTAGGTCTGGTTTTCTGGTTGAACATTAGTGCTATAGTCTACTGTAGAAGCCTACTGCTAGCTAATTTAGCTGTCAGTGGAAGTAAGGTTAACGTTAGCTACCCTAACGTTTGACATTAGCTAACGTTAATTTACCGGCAAATGCTTTTTCAGGTGGGAGTCCTTGGCCATGGAGAGGGTGTTGTTGGCTGGGAGGCATAGTTTATACTGTGCTGGAATATTGTTGTGGTTTTACTAGCCTACTTCTTTTTTTTTTTTAAAGCTATTTTGTAAAACTGATGAGGCGAGGGGTGATTGTAATCACCCATGTAATCCCCGTTAATAAGCAAATGTAACTGTAATCTAGATTACATATTTTAAATTGTACTGTAACGGATTACAGTTAGTTTTTTTGGAATCTGATTACGTAACGGCGTTACATGTAATCCGTTACTCCCCAACCCTGCTACTAACACTACTACTACTACTACTACTACTACTACTACTACTACTTCTACTACTACCACTACTACTACTACTACCACTACTACCACTACTACTACTACTACTACTACTACTACCACTACTACTACTACTACTACTACTACTACTAACACTAGTACTACTACTTCTAGTACTACTACTACCACTACTACTACTACAACACTACTACTACTACTACTACTACTAACACTACTACTACTACTACTACTACTACCACTACTACTACTACAACACTACTACTACTACTACTACTACTACCACTACTACTACTACTACTACTACTACCACTACTACTACTACTACTACTACTACTACTTCTACTACTACTACTACTAACACTACTACTACTACTAACACTACTACTACTACTACTACCACTACTACTACTACAACACTACTACTACTACTTCCACTACTACTACTACTACAGTACTACTACTATTACTACAACTATTGTACTACTACTATTACTACTACCACTACTATCACACTTGTTTGAGGTTACAGAAACAGCAATGTTCTTACCCAAAAAGATATTTCTTACATCATGTGTCAAAACCTTTTAATAGCTGTGGGACAGATTTAGATCATCATGACTCACTGAAAATACTGGTAATTTGATTTCCCTCCCTGAGGCTAACCTGCCCCCTCACCCCCTCGTCCCTCCCCAGGTGTGAAGACGGAGGTCTCGGGTAGGGGGGGTCTGCGCTGCTCGGTGTGTGACCACACGGCCGACGGCCCGTCGTCCCTCCAACAGCACGTCCTGTCTCACCTGTCCCCGACCGGACACCTGTGTCCCCACTGTCACCTCAGCTTCCTCACGCCCCGCGACCTGGACACGCACAGCCGGACACACGCACACGCACGCCCCGACGCGCACGCTCACGCACTCGACGTAGCGAAGCAGAGGCGTGACCAGAGACGGCGGGGAACACGGCCGCCCGGCGGTGGGCTGCAGCGGGGCGGACGAGCTGAGGTGGAGGGGTCTCCCAGGGGGAGCGCAGGGGCAGGGAGCCCCCGCCCACCCAGAGCCGAGCAGGGAGACACAGACGGGACCAGAGAGCCGCCCCCCCAGCCTCAGTCCCCCTCTGCGCTGAAGCAGACCAGACCAGACTCTAGACCCGCCCCTTCTCCGGACCGCCGCCTTAGCCCCGCCTCCACCCGCGCCCCGGGCCTCAGGCCCTCTAGCCCCAGCCACGCCTCCTCGCCCGTGCACCGCCCCCTCGGCCCCGCCTTCCCACTACCTCACTTCCTGTCCCACTTCCCCTTCCCGCAGGATGTGACCTCGCCGCTGGCGGCCGCTGCCGGCCCGCAGGCCTCTGAGATCCTGGCCAAGATGTCGGAGCTGGTCCACCGTCGGCTGAGGCACGGCGGCGGTGCCGCCGGGGGCAACGGTAGCTACACCCCGCCCGTGCTCTACAGCCCCGCCCACGCGCCCCCGCCCCCCCTGCCCCTGCTCTCGAAAGGAGCCTCCTGTTTCCAGTGCGGGATCTCCTTCGCCAGCCTGGAGAACTACCTGGTCCACAAGAAGCACTACTGTCAGGGCCGCTGGCGCCCCGGGGCCCCACCCCCCACGCCCAGCGACCCCGCCCCCCACACCCTCCCGGACAAGCTGCCCCCCGCCCCGGGGAGCCCCGAGGCGGGGGCCGACCCCTGCCCCCAGCCCCACCCCGCTGGCCTGGCTCTGGCCGGACTGGACCTCTGTGGTTCCGAGTTGAGGGGGGTGCAGGGGAAGGAGATGACACCGCCCAATGAGACCCCCCCACCGCTGGGTCCAGACGAGACCCCCGCCCTCCTCCAGGCCGAAGCCGCCGGCCCCGCCCCCCCGGGTGGCCTGGAGGAGGGTGGGGGGGGGAAGACCACCTGCCAGGCCTGCAAGATCACCTTCAGCCGCAGCGAGAACTACCTGGTCCACAAGCAGTTCTACTGCGCCACGCGCCACGAAGCGCACGCCAGACGGGGCCACGGCAGCAAGATGGCCGCCACCGCCGCCGTCCGCACGCGCAAACGCAGGACGAACGCTTCGAGCCACCCGGCCAATCAGGAGCCGCCGAGTCACCCACGTCTCCTGGGGATCGGGCCAATCGGAGGACGCGCCGCCGGCGGCGTGTACCAGGAGGCAGGAGATACGTGTTCGATGTTCGACAACTGCGGCTACCCCTTCCCCCGCCCTAGATGCAGCGTGTTTCTAGGGGCGGAGCCTAGACACCCCGAGGCCGGCCTCCCTGCTCCCAGGTCCGCCCTCTCTTCTGGGCGCAGCAGCCCGGCGGGCCAATCGGAGCCGGAGGCGCCGCCCGCCGCAGACGCGCCCATGGACCTGAGTAGGAGGCCCCCTCATGGGCAGCAGTCTGTGCCGGACAAGATGGCCGCCGCGCCCCGGCCCCCGGCCAGGCTGCCAGACAGCGACTACCACGAGTGTGTGGTGTGTCAGATCAGCTTCTACCGGGTGGAGGACTACCTGCGGCACAAGCACGGCGCCTGCCCCGCCGACACTACCGCCCCCTCCGCCCCCTCCCACCCCCAGACCCACCCCCGCCAGGCGGACAGCCCGGTCAGGTCCCAAGCCCAAACCAGTGGCGCCGAGTTAGTCACGTCGGATCCGGGGTCCGGCTCGGAGTTGGACCAGGCGGAGCGCCGCCCACCTCAGGACCCCGGCTCTCCTCCTCCTCCTCCTCCATCTAAGAAGCCCAGACGCGATGGACAGATCACCATGGACAGATCCGCCCCTTCCACTGGGACGGTGGCGAGGCAGAGGGAGGCGCCGCGCAGACACAGCCCCACGGAGGCCTGCGAGGGACAGAGGGACCAGCCGGGACCCGAGGATGCCTGTCAGGACACCCTGACACAAAATGGCCACCCGACGGACGTGTCTCTGAGCCCAGATGGCCGCCGCTGGCTATCTGAAGAAGGCGTGAAACCTGTGGAAACGAAGGACGACACGGCGGTGAACTCTAACCTCTCCAGGGGTCAAGGTCAGGGGTCGGGGGGGTCAGAGCCAGGCAGCCCGGACGCCCAGAGCTCCTCCCCCTCTCAGTCCTCCGTGCCGTGTGTGAGGAAAGGTCTGACCGTGGCCAACGTCAAGTACTGCCGGCCCTGCGACATCCAGTTCAACAACCTGTCCAACTTCATCACACACAAGAAGTTCTACTGCTCCTCGCACACACACACACAGCACGTCAAATGAGCTGCTAGGTTCCTAGTCTTTCTCTTCCTCCTCCTCGTCTCTTCTTCCTCCTCCTCCCTCCTCTCCTTCTCATCCTCCGCTCCTCCCAGCTCTCCTTCTCATCCTCCTCTCCTCCCAGCTCTCCTCCTCCTCCTCTTCCTCCCTCCTCCAGCACTGCAGATGGACAATCAGGCATGTCAGCGTGACCGTGAGACTGCCAACACCCTACTGACCTGTAGGGTCAACACTGTCTGCTGGTTCTGTTCTGGTTCTGACCTGTAGGGTCAACACTGTCTGCTGGTTCTGTTCTGGTTCTGACCTGTAGGGTCAACACTGTCTGCTGGTTCTGTTCTGCTTCTGACCTGTAGGGTCAACACCGTCTGCTGGTTCTGTTCTGGTTCTGACCTGTAGGGTCAACACTGTCTGCTGGTTCTGTTCTGGTTCTGACCTGTAGGGTCAACACCGTCTGCTGGTTCTGTTCTGGTTCTGACCTGTAGGGTCAACACTGTCTGCTGGTTCTGTTCTGGTTCTGACCTGTAGGGTCAACACTGTCTGCTGGTTCTGTTCTGCTTCTGACCTGTAGGGTCAACACCGTCTGCTGGTTCTGTTTCTAACTGTTCATTTCATTTGAAAATACTTCCTTCCTCTGTTTTACCTCATTAGATATTGAGGTGGAGATGGACGTCCTGCCTCGTGTCACATGCACAGAGAACACTTACCTTTGGAATGCATATTTATGTTTTACTGTGATACTGAAAAGACTGGTTTCTGGTTGATAAGACATCCTCAAAGCACCACTAGTTATAAACAGTTAATATGTTTAATATGTTGTTTCCCCATCCTGAAGTGGTGAAAACACTCTGTTTTGGAATGATTGGACATTTTTGTTGATTGATGTAGAACTTTGTCTGGTACTGAAGGTGTTTAAAATGTAGTTAGTATTTTTACTTATGTGTTTGTTTGACTTTGGATGCTACGGTTTGTTTTTAACGTGGTTGTTTTGTTCTTCTCTCCCTGCAGTATTATACAAGTCACTTGATCAATCTATTTTTGTCCTTTTCAAGAATTGTTAATAAAAAATTGTGTTGAAAAATAAAATGAGATGATTCCTTTGTCCAGAATACCTTGTTACAGCGTGTTACTATGCATGTATGTGTACGGAATGAAGTTCCCTAAAAATGTTTGTTATACATTAATTGTTGTGAAAATTAAAATCTCAGGAAGACCTTAATAACATTGTCTGCCTCTTTCCTTCAGCCCTCTGGCGCCATCTAGAGGCCGGACCTGGTAGTGCACTTCAGCTCCACAGCGGTCTCGTTCAGATGTTTATAGCTCTCCTTACCGATGGAGATATTCCATGAGTCTTATATCATAACCTATTAAACTGTAACCATCATTATTAAGCTATATCAACTGCAATCTCTATTCCTAGTGGTACATGTGGACATGACGCCAGCGTGATGAGTCAGCGATGTGCTCAGTGAAGTTAAGACACTTAGAAGTTCCAGTGAGCTGGACGAGGACCAAGCCATCATCCATCATGCTGCTGGGAGGAGGACAGGAGGATGAGACTCTCTTGCCCCCCTCTCTCTCTGTCTCTCTTTCTATCTTTCTCTCTTGGCCTCTTGCCTCTCTCTCTCTCCGTCTCTCCCTCCCTCTCTGTCTCTCTCCTCTCTGTACCCCCCTCCCTCCCCCTCTCTCTCTGTCTCTCCTCTCTCTCTGTCTCTCCCGGCCTCTCTCTCCTCTCTGTACCCCCCTCCCTCCCTCCCTCCCTCCTCTCTCTCTCAGCCTCCCCCCCCACCCTCTCTCTCTCTCTCTCTCTCTCTAATGCCTCTTTGCCCAGAGACAGAGCAGCCGTTTAACTGTGATGAACAAGTGGGACACGGAGAGCCTGGCCAAGGTGCTGAACATCCAGGAGGCCCTCTCCTCTGACCTCTACAGGAGCTGACCTTCCAGGAGACCCTCTACCCTGACCTCTGACCTCTACAGGAGCTGACCTTCCAGGAGACCCTCTACCCTGACCTCTGACCTCTACAGGAGCTGACCTTCCAGGAGACCCTCTACCCTGACCTCTGACCTCTACAGGAGCTGACCTTCCAGGAGACCCTCTACCCTGACCTCTGACCTCTACAGGAGCTGACCTTCCAGGACGCCCTCTACCCTGACCTCTGACCTCTACAAGAGCTGACCTTCCAGGACGCCCTCTACCCTGACCTCTGACCTCTACAGGAGCTGACCTTCCAGGAGACCCTCTACCCTGACCTCTGACCTCTACAGGAGCTGACCTTCCAGGACGCCCTCTACCCTGACCTCTGACCTCTACAGGAGCTGACCTTCCAGGACGCCCTCTACCCTGACCTCTGACCTCTACAGGAGCTGACCTTCCAGGACGCCCTCTACCCTGACCTCTACAGGAGCTGACCTTCCAGGACGCCCTCTACCCTGACCTCTGACCTCTACAGTAGCTGACCTTCCTGGACGCCCTCTACCCTGACCTCTGACCTCTACAGTAGCTGACCTTCCAGGACGCCCTCTACCCTGACCTCTGACCTCTACAGTAGCTGATCTTCCAGGACGCCCTCTACCCTGACCTCTGACCTCTACAGTAGCTGACCTTCCTGGACGCCCTCTACCCTGACCTCAGTCAGCATCACCTCTACAGGCGCTGGAAGACAGTGTAGTCAATAATCAATAATCACTATCAATCATCCCTCTCTCTAAAATGACATGTAGGTAGTAATCTTAGGTAGTTAGCCTAGCCAGCCTGCTAGGTGTGTGTGAAATAGCTAAGTGTTGCTGTGACATGTCTTGGGGACTCATGAACAGTTTGCTGACTCGGGGGTCAGATTCCAGAGTCTCAATTTCCCCTGAGAACAAAAGAGAGATTAGAAACATCCGGTTCTCCTGACGCTGCAGTATCGGGCGCCGTCGGTCGGTAGGCCTACCTGTCAGCCCGCCCCCCTGTGGGACCCTGCAGGTCCCGAGTCCGCCTGCCGGGGCCCGCGAGGCAGGTCCGTCAGCACCGATCAGGCCGTAATCGCTCAGAGGAACCGCCACTGCCGTTGATGAATAGGCGGCGCCGCGCGTCAGGCGGCCCGTAGCTCGATACTCTGCCGGCTCACAGCGCGGGACGCGCCTCCGGTGAGGAGGGCCAGGGAACGCGCTCTGCATCCCTCACTCTGACGGGACCGGCGTCCATCATCCATCACTTCTCTCTCTCTCTCCCTCTCTCCCTCTCCACTCCCTCTCTACCTCATTATACACCTCCCGCTTCAGGATGGTGATGAAAGGCTGCTTCCGCTCCCCCCTTCGCTCTCTCTCTCTTCTCCCTCTTTCTTTTTCTCTCTCTCTCTCTTTCTCTCTCTCAGCCCCCTCTCTCCTCTTTCTTTCTCCCCCCTCTCTTTCTCCAGCCTGTATAGCTGCCTCAGACCACAGCTCCATAAGGCCTTATGCATTATAAACTAGCTGTTATTCAGGTTACAGTACACAAGCACAGCACGGTTCCATATTAACAGAGGAAGGAGTGCAGAATAACTCTCACCCTTTAGAAAAGTCTGTCAAGTCTCCATCAAAGTCGTCCAAATAATTATTCGTAGTCCTACTGGGTCACTTTGAACAAACTCTACTCTAACCCGCACTCCCCAATCGCGTATCTGTTATCCGATAGGCGACGATGGGAGCTCTTTAAAGATTAAACACGCAAGATTGCGCAGCGAGCCGCGCGTCATGCGGACGTTCATTCAGAGTAACCAGCATCACGCAGAGCTCGGCCGCCGAGGAGGAGGAGGAGGAGGAGGAGGAGGAGGAGGGGGAGGAGGAGGAGGAGAGGGAGGAGGAGGAGGGGGAGGAGGAGGAGGAGGAGGAGAGGGAAGAGGAGGAGGAGGAGGAGGGGGAGGAGGAGGGGGAGGAGGAGGAGGAGGAGGAGGAGGAGGAGGAGGAGGGGGAGGAGGAGGAGGGGGGGGGAGGAGGAGGAGGAGGAGAGGGAGGAGAGGGAAGTTCAGCCGGTGTGTGTGTGTGTGTGTGCTTGGTGCTCGGTTTGGTTTGGTCCGTTCCTCCGCACCCCCGCTCGCTCCGGACGCGATGGTGGTTTCTCCCGTCTGGGCTACGGAAGGTCAAATACTCCAAATTCTCCGGAACACCTCTCCAACGGACAGCTTTCCCCTCTCAGAGACGGATCCGGTGGACGTTAACGGATCGGGGCATCTTTATCTGGGCCATGTTCACACCGAGCCGTAAAGTAAGTCCTTAGGCTACCGGTTCTTATCAAGATTCTTGTCAGTAGCCGGTGTCCCGTATAAGCATGTCGGGAGGAAGGACTTCGGTCTAGGGTCGCCTGTACCTTATTTGACATGGGATTCATCTCTATGCGTATATTGTCCCGTTGTCAACTGTTGAACCGATTCCCTCGGACCGGAGAGGCTACGGGGAAGGCACGGGAAACGGCAGAGCGCTCGAGGTGCCGGTGAGAGAGATCCTGATGAGAGGATTCGGTGACATGCGTGCGCATCTGGCACGGGACATGTGAATATAGATATCTGGACATGTGAATATAGGTATCTGGTCATGTGAATATAGGTATCATGGTCATGTGAATATAGGTATCTGGTCATGTGAATATAGATATCTGGTCATGTGAATATAGATATCTGGTCATGTGAATATAGATATCTGGTCATGTGAATATAGGTATCTGGCACGGGATATAGGTATCTGGTCATGTGAATATAGGTATCTGGTCATGTGAATATAGGTATCTGGTCATGTGAATATAGGTATCTGGTCATGTGAATATAGGTATCTGGTCATGTGAATATAGGTATCATGGTCATGTGAATATAGGTATCATGGTCATGTGAATATAGGTATCTGGTCATGTGAATATAGGTATCTGGTCATGTGAATATAGGTATCTGGTCATGTGAATATAGGTATCTGGTCATGTGAATATAGGTATCTGGTCATGTGAATATAGATATCTGGTCATGTGAATATAGGTATCTGGTCATGTGAATATAGGTATCTGTCATGGGACATGTGAATATAGATATCTGGTCATGTGAATATAGGTATCATGGTCATGTGAATATAGATATCTGGTCATGTGAATATAGGTATCTGGTCATGTGAATATAGATATCTGGTCATGTGAATATAGGTATCTGGTCATGTGAATATAGGTATCTGGTCATGTGAATATAGATATCTGGTCATGTGAATATAGGTATCTGGTCATGTGAATAAAGGTATCTGGTCATGTGAATATAGGTATCTGGTCATGTGAATATAGGTATCTGGCATGGTCATGTGAATATAGGTATCATGGTCATGTGAATATAGGTATCTGGTCATGTGAATATAGGTATCTGGTCATGTGAATATAGGTATCTGGTCATGTGAATATAGGTATCTGGTCATGTGAATATAGGTATCTGGTCATGTGAATATAGGTATCTGGTCATGTGAATATAGGTATCTGGTCATGTGAATATAGGTATCTGGTCATGTGAATATAGGTAGACTGTGAGAGGCTGCAACTGTAGAATATGTGTTCTACATTAGGCTACATCAGCAGCAGCATTTACCGATTCAGACTCAGAGCTTTATTTGTCAGAGGTTTAGTGTACAACCATGTTACTGCAGCTCCGAGGTGTGCTCCAAAAATACAGGTCATTACAATTCACAGGTTACCAATCATACAGGAAATACAACCTAACCTATAGACTATGGTCTAAAGCACGCCAGTGTGGATGTATCATGTACATGCTATGAATTTGATGAATTGATGAATGAATAATGATAAATAAATAAATAACCCGGAGGGGCATGGGGGTGTTGTGTACATACTATAGCTATAGATACATAAATAATCCGGAGGTGAGATATACTTCTGCGTTTACATTTGCATGTAGGCCTACATGTGTGGTACAGTAGATGTGTAGGCTACACGAGATACTGTATGGTGACTGTTTAGTACTAGCTAGGGTCGTGGTGACTGTACTAGCTAGGGTCGTGGTGACTGTACTAGCTAGGGTCGTGGTGACTGTACTAGCTAGGGTCGTTCAGGTGCCGGATGGCCTGTGGAAAGAAGCTCTTCCTGAGTCTCTCCGTGTTCACCGTGTGTGTGAAGCTCTTCCCGAGTCTCTCCGTGTTCACCGTGTGTGTGAAGCTCTTCCCGAGTCTCTCCGTGTTCACCGTGTGTGTGAAGCTCTTCCTGAGTCTCTCTGTGTT
>NC_140260.1:7447976-7450476 GCF_949987555.1 Borostomias antarcticus | reverse complement strand
GAGAGAGAGAATCTAAGGGGAAAGCGAACGTCATGCATGCTGTTGTAAACAAGAGTGTTCCATTAGCTAATTAGCTCCTGTCTGATTTATGAGACCTTATGAGTTGTTAAAACACAATACAAATATGGTTGCACACACACACACACACACACACACACACACACACACACACACACACACAGGACTGCTCCTACTTATTCTGTACATATGAGCGTATTGTGTTACTGTTGTGTATGAAACTGCGCTATACACGTTTGAACAGTGCTATAAATTTTGATTTGATTTGAGTTGCTGTGGGTAAAGGATGTCATGTTTTCCTCCTCTCTCTCTACCAGACTAAAGAAGAAGTCTCAGTCGGTAGACCTCCTGGGCTACAGCGCCGCCCTCGTCAGGGACACACACCCCTCTCCGCATGTCACAACTCCTCCCGCCCAGGCGGTCGCCAGGGAAACCCTCATCGCCACACCCCAGGAGCATGAAAACAACTCCACCAATCAGAAGCTTCGCAGCAGCCCCCGCCGCGGTGAGCTCAAACGTGGCTACACCATAGGTAAAACGCTAACAAACAGAAACTAACTAACTAACTAACTAACTAACCAGCTTACCTACTAGTTAGCTAGCTAATTTTATATCTAGCTAGCTAGATAACTTTCTAACTACAGTAACTAGCTCATTAACTATCTAACTACCTACCTAACTAACTAAATAACTAACTAACTAACCAACTAGCTAACTTTACTAACTAACTTTATAACTAACTAAACTGTATAACTAGCCTGCTTACTAGCTAACTAGCTAACTAATTAACTAACTCACTCACACTTTATAACTAACCAGCTTTATAACGACTGTAGCCTACCTAACTAGATAACTAACTAGCTAGCTAACTAACTAGCTAACTAACTAGCTAACTAGTTGAGTACCTGCCTAGACAGGGCGAGAAGGAGTTATAGAAAGGCTCAACTTTCACCTACATTGGGTGAAAGTGTGTGTTTGCAGTGTGTAATTTCTGTAGCCTACAGACATTATCTGTAGGCCTACACATCCTGTACATTCAGATAAGCAGCCTTGGTGGTCAGTAGGCTACAAGGTAGGTAGGGCAGCCCCTTGCCAGTGATGTGCTGTGCCATCCTCGACACTGCCTTACGATCAAGGGCTGAGCAGCTATCATACCAAGCTGTTATGCAGCAAGGACGCTCTCCATGGTGCATCTGTGGACGTTTGTTGGGATGTCGGGGGCCATGCTGGACTTCCTTAGTCTCCTGAGGAAGAAGAGGCGTTTGCGGGCAGTTCTGACTCGTGTCCTCATCGATGGAACCAGGTGACGGTGTTGGTGACACAAAAAAATTTGAAGTTGGTGACACTCTCGACTTAGGCTCCTGCGATGTGTCCAGCCCCCTGTCTTTTCCCGTAGTCTCTTTTGTTTTGTGGACGTTGAGAAAGAGGTTGTTATCCTGGCAACGCGCTGCCAGGGCGCTGACCTCCTCTCTGTAGGTCGCCTCGGCCTCGTTTGAGATGAGGCCCAGGACAATAGTGTCGTCTGCAGACTTGACGTTTGAACTGGCTTGGCAGCACAGTCGTGGGTGAACAGCAGGGAGAACAGGAGGGGGCTGAGTCCACAACCCTGGGGGACACCTGTGTTCAGATTAAGAGTGGAGGAGATGCGATTGCAAACTCTCACCGCCTGTGGTCTGCCCATCAAAAAAGGCAAGGATGCAGTTGCAGAGGGAGGTGCAAAGTCTGAGGTTCATGAGCTTGTTGACGAGTTTCATGGGAACAGTCGCGTTGACTGCCGAGCTGTAGTCAATGAACAGCATTCACAAGTAGGTGTTTCCCTTGTGCAGGTGGGAGAGGCCAGTGTGCCGACTGCCAACACAGACTGAACACCAGTTTCTTACTGTAATTACACAAGTTACCTGTAGACCAAGAGGAAACAATAGGACTTTCTTGTGGCTTGAGGGTCCGAGGCGACCTAGAGAGGGTGATACGTGTGATGTCATGTCTATCTGCATGAACTGGGGAAACCCCCCCCCTCAAGTGGTTCCTGGTTGGTCTCTGTATGTACGTACCAAGGCTGTCACCACATCAACATTTTCACAATACGATAATCATGGATAACCATATAACCATATTATTTTGATATCTACAGCAATTGTTACAAAGAATAATTTGATCACTTAAAATGCATCTTAAACTTTATTTTGCTCCATTGATTTGTTTGTTTTCTCTTCAAAAACTGTGAAAACAACTGATTACAATGAATTTAATCATCATTTTTTGTTAACATTTGTCTTTCATTTTAAAATGTCATTGTTCTTAAAATACGATATATCATGACTGGATTATTTGCAAAATGTCAGTATATAGGATATATTGGTATATCGCGCCACCCCTGATACAGTACATACACAGACTAGATATCTCCTGCTAACTGTAGGTACATGGTCTCTGGTGGTGTGTCAAGAGATAGAGAGGCAATGCTAATGTCATCCAGAGAGAG
>NC_140260.1:7440476-7445476 GCF_949987555.1 Borostomias antarcticus | reverse complement strand
AGAGATGGGGAGAGAGAGGTGAGAGAGGAGAGATGAGAGAGATGGGGAGAGAGAGATGAGAGAGAGATGAAGAACTGGCCGCTCCCCTCCCTGGCTCTGCGTTTTCCCATGACAGAGGAATGGAGAGATAAAGAGATAAATGAGTGGACAGCACAGTGCTCTGGGTGTGTGTGTTGGTGTCTCTGTGTGTGTGTGTGTGTGTGTGTGTGTGTGTGTGTGTGTCAGGGTGGCGAGGTGGCTGTGTGAAGCATGGCGTCCCCAGATGACAGGAAGTTCAGTCACCCGGCCCTGGGTGGCCCTGACAGGAAGTGATGTGGGCTGACGGCGAGAATGAATGTGCTGTTTCAACAAGCTTCCCTCGCTCTTTCTCTCTCTCTCCCTTCTCTCTTTATGCTCTCTCTCCATTCTCTCTCTCTTTCTTAATGTTCTCTCTTCATTCTCTCTGTCTCTCAGTCTCTCTCTTTATGTTATCTCTCCATTCTCTCTCTCTCTCTCTCTCTCTCTCTCTCTCAATGTTCTCACCATTCTCTCTTTCTTTCTCTGGTTCTCTCTCCCTCTTTCTCTCTCTCTCTTTCCCCTCTCAGTCTGTTTTCTCTCTCTCTCTGTCCATCCTCCTCCTCTCCTCCCTATCTAGTCGTCCTCCTCTCCTCCCTATCTAGTCTTCCTCCTCTCCTCCCTATCTAGTCTTCATCCCTCATCCTCTCCTCCCTGTCTATTGTTCCTCCCTCCTCCTCTCCTCCTCCCCTCTGCAGGGGTCATGAGAGACAGAGAGGGAGGGAGAGAGGGAGGGAGAGAGGGAGACAGAGAGGGAGACAGAGAGGGAGAGAGAGAGGGAGACAGAGAGGGAGGGAGAGAGGGAGACAGAGAGGGAGGGAGAGAGGGAGACAGAGAGGGAGAGAGAGAGGGAGACAGAGAGGGAGGGAGAGAGGGAGACAGAGAGGGAGGGAGAGAGGGTGACAGAGAGGGTGACAGAGAGGGAGACAGAGGGAGGGAGAGAGGGAGACAGAGAGGGAGGGAGAGAGGGAGACAGAGAGGGAGACAGAGGGAGGGAGAGAGGGAGACAGAGAAAGAAGGAGAGAGAGAGGGAGAGAGAGGGATAGAGAGAGGGAGGAAGGGAGAGAGGGAGAGGGAGACGGAGATAGAGAGGGAGAGAGAGGGAGGGAGGGAGGGAGGAAGGGAGGAAGGGAGAGAGGGAGAGAGAGAGGGAGAGAGAGAGGGAGGGAGAGAGGGAGAGAGAGGGAGAGAGAGAGGGAGAGAGAGAGGGAGAGAGAGGGAGGGAGAGAGAGAGAGGGAGAGAGAGGGAGGAAGAGAGTAGTATAGTATAGTAGTATAGAGGGAGAGAGTAGTATAGAGTATAGTATAGTATAGTAGTATAGAGGGAGAGAGAGAGTAGTATAGAGTATAGTATAGTATAGTATAGTAGTATAGAGTATAGTATAGTATAGTATAGTAGTATAGATGGAGAGAGAGAGTAGTATAGAGTATAGTATAGTATAGTAGTATAGAGTATAGTATAGTATAGTAGTATAGATGGAGAGAGAGAGTAGTATAGAGTATAGTATAGTATAGTAGCATAGAGTATAGTAGTATAGAGTATAGTATAGTATAGTATAGTAGTATAGAGTATAGTCTTGTATAGTAGTATAGAGTATAGTATAGTAGTATAGAGTATAGTATAGTAGTATAGAGTATAGTATAGTATAGTAGTATAGAGTATAGTCTAGTATAGTAGTATAGAGTATAGTATAGTATAGTAGTATAGAGGGAGGGAGAGAGTAGTATAGAGTATAGTATAGTATAGTATAGTAGTATAGAGCATAGTATAGTATAGTAGTATAGAGTATAGTATAGTATAGTAGTATAGAGGGAGAGAGAGAGTAGTATAGAGTATAGTATAGTATAGTAGTATAGAGTATAGTATAGTATAGTAGTATAGAGTATAGTCTTGTATAGTAGTATAGAGTATAGTATAGTATAGTAGTATAGATTATAGTCTAGTATAGTAGTATAGAGTATAGTATAGTATAGTAGTATAGAGGGATAGAGAGAGTAGTATAGAGTATAGTATAGTAGTATAGAGTACAGTATAGTAGTATAGAGTATAGTATAGTATAGTAGTATAGAGTATAGTATAGTATAGTAGTATATAGTATAGTATAGTATAGTAGTATAGATGGAGAGAGAGAGTAGTATAGAGTATAGTCTAGTATAGTAGTATAGAGTATAGTATAGTATATTAGTATAGAGTATATTATAGTATAGTAGTATAGAGTATAGTATAGTATAGTAGTATAGAGTATAGTATAGTATAGTATAGTATAGTAGTATAGAGTATAGTATAGTATAGTATAGTAGTATAGACGGAGAGAGAGAGTAGTATAGAGTATAGTATAGTATAGTAGTATAGAGTATAGTATAGTATAGTAGTATAGAGTATAGTATAGTATAGTAGTATAGAGTATAGTATAGTATAGTAGTATAGAGGGAGAGAGAGAGTAGTATAGAGTATAGTATAGTATAGTAGTATAGAGTATAGTATAGTATAGTAGTAAAGAGTATAGCATAGTATAGTATAGTAGTATAGACGGAGAGAGAGAGTAGTATAGAGTATAGTATAGTATAGTAGTATAGAGTATAGTATAGTAGTATAGAGTATAGTATAGTAGTATAGAGTATAGTATAGTATAGTAGTATAGAGTATAGTATAGTAGTATAGAGTAGAGTATAGTATAGTATAGTAGTATAGAGGGAGAGAGAGTAGTATAGAGTATAGTATAGTATAGTAGTATAGAGTATAGTATAGTATAGTAGTATAGACGGAGAGAGAGAGTAGTATAGAGTACAGTATAGTATAGTAGTATAGAGTATAGTATAGTATAGTAGTATAGAGGGAGAGAGATAGTCGTATAGAGTATAGTCTAGTATAGTAGTACAGAGTATAGTATAGTATAGTATAGTAGTATAGAGTATAGTATAGTAGTATAGAGTATAGTATAGTATAGTAGTATAGAGTATAGTATAGTAGTATAGAGTATAGTATAGTATAGTAGTATAGACGGAGAGAGAGAGTAGTATAGAGTATTGTGTAGTATAGTAGTATAGAGTATAGTATAGTATAGTATAGTAGTATAGAGTATAGTATAGTATAGTATAGTAGTATAGACGGAGAGAGAGAGTAGTATAGAGTATAGCATAGTATAGTAGTATAGAGTATAGTATAGTATAGGATAGTAGTATAGACGGAGAGAGAGAGTAGTATAGAGTATAGTATAGTATAGTAGTATAGAGTATAGTATAGTAGTATAGAGTATAGTCTTGTATAGTAGTATAGAGTATAGTATAGTATAGTAGTATAGAGTATAGTCTAGTATAGTAGTATAGAGTATAGTATAGTATAGTAGTATAGAGGTAGTGAGAGAGTAGTATAGAGTATAGTATAGTATAGTAGTATAGAGTATAGTATAGTATAGTAGTAAAGAGTATAGTATAGTATAGTATAGTAGTATAGAGGGAGAGAGAGTAGTATAGAGTATAGTATAGTATAGTATAGTAGTATAGAGTATAGTATAGTAGTATAGAGTATAGTATAGTATAGTAGTATATAGTATAGTCTAGTATAGTAGTATAGAGGGAGAGAGAGTAGTATAGAGTATAGTATAGTATAGTAGTATAGAGGGAGAGAGAGAGTAGTATAGAGTATAGTATAGTATAGTATAGTAGTATAGAGTATAGTATAGTAGTATAGAGTATAGTATAGTATAGTATAGTAGTATAGAGTATAGTATAGTCTGGTATAGTAGTATAGAGTATAGTATAGTATAGTATAGTAGTATAGAGGGAGAGAGAGAGTAGTATAGAGTATAGTATAGTATAGTATAGTAGTATAGAGTATAGTATAGTATAGTACAGTAGTATAGAGGGAGAGAGAGAGTAGTATAGAGTATAGTATAGTATAGTATAGTAGTATAGAGTATAGTATAGTAGTATAGAGTATAGTATAATATAGTAGTATAGAGTATAGTCTAGTATAGTAGTATAGAGTATAGTATAATATAGTAGTATAGAGTATAGTATAATAGTATAGAGTATAGTCTAGTATAGTAGTATAGAGTATAGTATAGTATAGTATAGTATAGTAGTGTAGAGGGAGAGAGGGAGACAGGAATTCATATTTGGGAGTTCCAGTGGTTTGCTTAGAAAAAAGTTTCCAAGAGCAGTTATTTGGTGGGAGAACCTGGAACAGAACTGGGTTCTATTGTAAGTGGGTTTTTATTTAGGGTTCCCCATCATCCACAGGAGAACCCTTCGATGGTTCTAGGTAGCACCACTGTCCCATCATTCTCCCTGATGATGAAGCACTGTGACATCATACTGCTAAGCCTGCGACCTTCATTGTGCTGTCGAAGGTCGTTGTCGTGTTCAATCTGATGCTTTAACAGGATGATGTCATTACCTAGAATCCTCTGTGCCGTTTCCATCTGTCCATCTATCTGTCTGTCCATCTATCTGTCTGTCCATCTATCTGTCTGTCCATCTATCCTTCTATCTGTCTGTCTATGTATCCATCTATCTGTCTGTCCATCTATCCTTCTATCTGTCTGTCTATGTATCCATCTATCTGTCTGTCCATTTATCTGTCTTTCCATCTATCCTTCTATCTGTCTGTCTATATATCCACCTATCTGTCTGTCCATCTATCCAACCTGCAACCTCTTGTCACCTTCCTGACACGTCATTGGACGGTGCTGTTTCCACTGCGATGTTGTAGTGGAGGAAGGACATTTGCTGCCCCCCACCCCCGCCACCCCCACCCCCAAGTCCTGCCTTTGCACATTCAGATGAGGACCGGTAACATTTCAGATTCCACATGTGATACTATGAACAGCACCTCCTCGCAAACCTGTTCACCCACTCACTGTCACCGTCGCCTTGAATCTCGGCTGCAATACCAGCTACGGCCAGCAGGAGGCAGAATGTGTTTGTGTCTGTGCTTCCCCGCG
>NC_140260.1:7435476-7437976 GCF_949987555.1 Borostomias antarcticus | reverse complement strand
ATGTAAACACAGGATGCTAACAGCTGGGCAGGTCTGTCTGTGTTCCTCTGGTCTGGAGCAGAGGTTGGTGCTGCGAGACCGTTGTGGTCCGTAGACCGCCGGGGGAATACCCAAACATGGACCCCCCAGTCTGCCCCCGGGGGAATACCCAAACATGGACCCCCCAGTCTGCCCCCGGGGGAATACCCAAACATGGACCCCCCAGTTTGCCCCCCTCACCTGCTCTCCTGCTCACTTCCTTCTGCACTTTAACCATAGTTGCTCTTTCACTTTATTTTGTGCTTAAACTGAACTAAATCGTCTGATGGAAATTAACTAATTAGAATTAGAATTTGAATGAATTAGCTACACTCTGCAATGCATCTTCTCTCATTAATTAGGATTAATGTTGTTTTTTTGTACATGGTCCCTGACTAAATAAGATTTAGAAAATCTGTCTGCAGATCCACCCCCCAGTCCACTCGTTTCTCAATCTCAGGAAATGACTTTCCTCCACTTCCTGTTTTAGTTCTGCTGCTTCCCCTCCACCTGGTCATGTGACCCCGGGATGTTTTACCACACCGGTATTATGGTCACGATCACTCCCCAGGATATGCTCCAACTACAGGCTTTAGCTCTGGGAGCTCACGCAGAGTCCTGTGGGAGATTTGAGCCTCGGTCAGTTCCCTCTGTGTCCTGTCCCTCTGTGTCCTGCCTGTCCCTCTGTGTCCTGCCTGTCCCTCTGTGTCCTGCCTGTCCCTCTGTGTCCTGCCTGTCCCTCTGTGTCCTGCCTGTCCCTCTGTGTCCTGTCCCTCTGTGTCCTGCCTGTCCCTCTGTGTCCTGTCCCTCTGTGTCCTGCCTGTCCCTCTGTGTCCTGTCCCTCTGTGTCCTGCCTGTCCCTCTGTGTCCTGCCTGTCTCTCTGTGTCCTGTCTGTCCCTCTGTGTCATGTCCCTCTGTGTCCTGTCTGTCCCTCTGTGTCATGTCCCTCTGTGTCCTGCCTGTCCCTCTGTGTCCTGCCTGTCCCTCTGTGTCCTGTCCCTCTGTGTCCTGCCTGTCCCTCTGTGTCCTGTCTGTCCCTCTGTGTCCTGTCTGTCCCTCTGTGTCCTGCCTGTCCCTCTGTGTCCTGTCCCTCTGTATCCTGTCCTTCTGTGTCCTGCCTGTCCCTCTGTGTCCTGTCCCTCTGTGTCCTGTCTGTCCCTCTGTGTCCTGTCCCTCTGTGTCCTGTCCCTCTGTGTCCTGTCCCTCTGTGTCCTGTCTTTCCCTCTGTGTCCTGCCTGTCCCTCTGTGTCCTGTCCCTCTGTGTCCTGTCCCTCTGTGTCCTGCCTGTCCCTCTGTGTCCTGTCTGTCCCTCTGTGTCCTGTCCCTCTGTGTCCTGTCCCTCTGTGTCATGTCCCTCTGTGTCCTGCCTGTCCCTCTGTGTCCTGCCTGTCCCTCTGTGTCCTGTCCCTCTGTGTCCTGCCTGTCCCTCTGTGTCCTGTCTGTCCCTCTGTGTCCTGTCTGTCCCTCTGTGTCCTGCCTGTCCCTCTGTGTCCTGTCCCTCTGTATCCTGTCCTTCTGTGTCCTGCCTGTCCCTCTGTGTCCTGTCCCTCTGTGTCCTGTCTGTCCCTCTGTGTCCTGTCCCTCTGTGTCCTGTCCCTCTGTGTCCTGTCCCTCTGTGTCCTGTCTGTCCCTCTGTGTCCTGCCTGTCCCTCTGTGTCCTGTCCCTCTGTGTCCTGTCCCTCTGTGTCCTGCCTGTCCCTCTGTGTCCTGTCTGTCCCTCTGTGTCCTGTCCCTCTGTGTCCTGTCCCTCTGTGTCATGTCCCTCTGTGTCCTGCCTGTCCCTCTGTGTCCTGCCTGTCCCTCTGTGTCCTGTCCCTCTGTGTCCTGCCTGTCCCTCTGTGTCCTGCCTGTCCCTCTGTGTCCTGTCCCTCTGTGTCCTGTCCCTCTGTGTCCTGTCTGTCCCTCTGTGTCCTGTCCCTCTGTGTCCTGTCCCTCTGTGTCCTGTCCCTCTGTGTCCTGTCTGTCCCTCTGTGTCCTGCCTGTCCCTCTGTGTCCTGTCCCTCTGTGTCCTGTCCCTCTGTGTCCTGCCTGTCCCTCTGTGTCCTGTCTGTCCCTCTGTGTCCTGCCTGTCCCTCTGTGTCCTGTCTGTCCCTCTGTGTCCTGCCTGTCCCTCTGTGTCCTGTCCCTCTGTGTCCTGTCCCTCTCTGTCCTGCCTGTCCCTCTGTGTCCTGTCCCTCTGTGTCCTGCCTGTCCCTCTGTGTCCTGTCCCTCTGTGTCCTGTCCTTCTGTGTCCTGCCTGTCCCTCTGTGTCCTGCCTGTCCCTCTGTGTCCTGTCCCTCTGTGTCCTGTCCCTCTGTGTCCTGCCTGTCCCTCTGTGTCCTGTCTGTCCCTCTGTGTAATGGAGACATCTCGGGGGCCTGGTGTCCCAAAGCGCATGTCTGCCCGGGCCCGTCTGTAACCGGTCAGTAGCCATCTGATGTGGTGTGTGTGTGTGTGTGTGTGTGTGTGTGTGTGTGTGTGTGTGCCAGCAGAGACTGCATG
>NC_140260.1:7420476-7427976 GCF_949987555.1 Borostomias antarcticus | reverse complement strand
CACACTGACGGACCGACTACAGTGTGAATATGTCCACACTGACTGACTACAGTGTGAATATGTCCACAATGACTGACCGACTGCAGTGTGAATATGTCCACAATGACTGACCGACTGCAGTGTGAATATGTCCACAATGACTGACTGACTACAGTGTGAATATGTCCACACTGACTGACTACAGTGTGAAAATGTCCACACTGACTGACTACAGTATGAACATGTCCACACTGACTGACTGACTGACTGACTGTGTAAACACTCGCTGTCCAGATCTGTCAGACCGAGAACAGAAGAGTTGACCCGTCAGATCTCTCCTCTTCTCCGCTGGCTCTTCTGTTTACCGTCATCATGAGTGAATCTCAGCCAAACACCTTCAAGGTGGATGTGTGTGTATGTGTGTGTATATGTGTGTGTGTGTGTGTGTGTGTGTGTGTGTATATATGTGATTCCTGTTGTTACATGAACTGCAGACTGAGCCACCTACCCTCCCAGCCTGCTCCATTGGAGCTGCAGGGTGCACATGGAGCCACAGGGGGGCAGTGTAGTAATCTGTTAAGGAAACTGCTCTATAAACGCTGGTTAGCTGACTGATGTTCTGTTCCCCTAGTGGCCCTATCTGATGACTATCAAGCCATTTGGCAGACTGACTGGCTGTTTATAGATTATTGGACATAAAAGTTATACAATAGACTAGCTGTGATTGGCTGGCTGCCTGTGTCACTAGCTGTGATTGGCTGTCTGTGTCACTAGCTGGCTGTCTATCCATGTCACTAGCTGTGATTGGCTGTCCGTGTGTCACTAGCTGTGATTGGCTGTCTGTCTGTGTCACTAGCTGTGATTGGCTGTCTGTCTGTGTCGCTAGCTGCGATTGGCTGTCTGTCTGTGTCGCTAGCTGTGATTGGCTGTCTGTCTGTGTCGCTAGCTGTGATTGGCTGTCTGTCTGTGTCACTAGCTGTGACTGCGTAAATGGTAAATGGACTGCACTCATATAGCGCTTTTATCCAAAGCGCTTTACAACAGCCTCTCATTCACACATTCACACACACATTCACACACCAATGGCTGCAGCTGCCATGCAAGGTGCTAGCCTGCTCATTGGGAGTGATTTGGGGTTCAGAGTCTTGAACAAGGACACTTCAACATGTGGACAGGAGGAGGCGGGATTCAAACCTCAGACCCCATGATCATTGGACGACCCGCTCTACCTTCTGAGCCAAAGCACAACTGAGTAGCTTTCTGTGTCACTAGCTGTGATTGGCTGTCTGTCTGTGTCACTAGCTGTGATTGGCTGTCTGTCTGTGTCACTAGCTGTGATTGGCTGGCTGGCTGTGTCACTAGCTGTGATTGGCTGGCTGGCTGTGTCACTAGCTGTGATTGGCTGGCTGGCTGTGTCACTAGCTGTGATTGGCTGTCTGGCTGTGTCACTAGCTGTGATTGGCTGGCTGGCTGTCAGGTTAGTGGAGTGTCTCATGTGGAGAGGATTACTGAGAGGAACACACACACATCCAGACACACACACACACACACACACACACACACACACACACACACACACACACACACACACAGCTCCAGCTGGTGCAGAGATCTAGGGCTGCCAGGTCCTGGAGAGCAAACGCTACACTTCCTCAATGACTCATCTATGACATACAGGCGCATGCACGCCTCACACACACACACACACACACACACACACACACACACACACACACACACACACACACACACACACACACACACACACACACACACGTGCATAGAGAGAGAGAGCTTTCTAACATTCCATTCACCATTGCTGTGACTATGGAGAGACAGAAGCGTCTGTCACATTGACCTGGATCACGGTGGCACGAACAGCTGTCCTTCATCAGCAGCTTGTGAAACACGCGTCATGTGTTCCTGCTCGACTCCGAGGGTGTTTCTCTCTCTCTCACCGCCTGTTTGCTGGACGGTCTCTCTGCCGGTTGGTTAGTTTACAGGTTGTGTATCTGCTTCTGTGCTGCTAGGACCTGCTGATCTAATGCAGAGAGATTAAGACAATTAGATTTGTGATGAAGGAGCGGCCTGTCCTCCCTGATCGTCCCCAGGCAGCGACGCCTCTCATCACAGATTACACAGATTACACAGATTACACCGTGGTCAGGAGAGATGTGATGAGAGACCTGAGGCTCAGAGCTGACTGACTGACTGGTTGGCTGGCTGGCTGACTGACTGACTCTTTCGTGTGTCATCGTCAGATGTACAGCTCAGTAGCGTATAGCCATGCCCTCGTCTCAGGTCCCACATCGAAGAGGCCAGCCTCCGAGGGTGGTTTATACAGGGGACAGGCGGTGATTATGTGCTCAGCTGTCTGCTCCGGCTCCCCACACTCACACGTTGCTCCGTCTGCCAGGCCCCACTTCCTCATTGTTGCTCTGTAGCGTCCGACCCCAGTTCGCAGGCGGTTCAGCAGGGTCCATTTCCGGCGCGGTAGTTCCTCTCCTTGAATACCGCCTCCCGGGTCCTGGATGTAACGGTGGATGCGTGTAGGCCCGGCCGACTCCCACTCCTGCTTCCAGGCTGCCGCCAGCCATGCCTCTGTAGACTGGTCCTCAGGGATGGACCTGAGCAGATCTTGTGCCGCCTTGTTGTACGGGTGGCGGGACTTGAGTCTATGGGGGGGCAGTGGCGTTGTGGTGGTGTTGTGCAAGATATGCCAGTCGTGTCTTTGGGCTTTCCTTGCTAGGGCGAGGGTAGCAGCCTCTCGTCGGAGGCCGGCCGGGGCAATTCCTGCTAGTACTGGCAGGTGGCACACAGGAGTGGGCTTCAGGCAGACAGTTATGGTCCGCAGAGCGTTATTTATCGCAATGTCGACCTTCCTGGCATGAGGGCTTCTGCACCAGGCTGGGGCACAGTATTCAGCTGCAGAGAAGACCAGGGCTTGGGTGGAGATTCGAAGCACCTTGGCGGTTGCACCCCAGCTAGTTCCAGCGAGACGTCGGATTAGTGAGACCCTTGATGACACTTTGGCCGTCACCTCTTCAAGGTGTTGTTTGAAGGAGAGTGTCCTATCCAGGCGTACACCGAGGTACCGCGGGGCTTGCTGGCACTCCAGGCGCTTGTTGTTTACGAAAACTTCCAGTTCCCTTCTTGCTTCGCTGTTGTTGAGGTGGTAAGCGGCTGACACTGTCTTGCCAATGCTGAGCTGGAGGCGCCACATGCGCAGATAGGCTGCTAGGGTGTCCTTGTCGTGGTTTAGGCCGACTTCCATCGCCTCCCATGTTGGTCGTCGCATCATGATGGCCAGGTCATCAGCGTAGCCATATTTCCGGGATGTTGTTTCCGGTAGGTCGTGGATATAGATGTTGAACAGCATTGGTGCGAGGACAGACCCCTGCGGAACGCCATTCCTCAGCCTCCTGAGCCTGCTGCATTGTCTGTCACTGGTCTTTAAGGTGAAGCTGCGGTTCGTCAGCATCTCCATGATGAACTTCACCATGTGCCGGTCGGGGATGGTCTTTAGCCAGACGGTGTCGTAGGCAGCTGTAAGGTCGAGCAACACTACTCCAGCCTTCTGTTTTTGCTGGAAGCTGTCCTCAATGTCTTGAGTGAGCAGTGTCACCTGGTCGACCGTTGACCGTCCGCGGCAGAAACCGGCTTGTTCCCGTGGAAGTTGTGGGTCCACTACTGGCTCGATGCGGCTATGGATCATCCTCTCCAAGATCTTGAATGGGACGCAGAGCAGTGATATTGGTCTGTAGGACTTAGGGTCTTCAGCAGGTTTGTTTGGCTTTGGAAGGGCTATGACAGCAGCACGGCGCCAGATCTTCAGGAGCTTGGACCTCCGAAAGCATGCTGAGTAGAACGAACAGAGCCATGCAGATGTTCTTGCGCTCTGGTGGATTGCAAACTCAGGGTGGATGTAATCAGGCCCTGGTGCCTTCCCTTGTTTGATTTTGCTCATGGCTGTCTGGAGCTCAGCGGTTGTGAAGTCTCCTGACAGGTTAGCATCCACACTGGCCGCCCTACACAAGGAGGACACCTCGTGTGATGTTGTGCGGGCAAAGTTTTTATCTGCACCCGGGAAGCAGCCGTTCTTGAGGAGCTGTGAGGCGATGGAGTTTGCCGTTACTGGGCACCTGGGGGCCGATGGTGTTCTGCCTGTGAGCTGGTTGATAGTCCGCCATGCCTTGCGGCTAGAGTGGGTGAAGTCGATTGACTCCACAACTTCGGTCCACCTTGACCTTCGGGTGGTGTCCAGCTTCTGCAGGAGTGTCGTTGAGGACTCATCCACTTCTTCCCTGGAGCTTGCCTGCTGGTGGAAATGCAGGAGGTGGCTGCACTCTTCATCCTAGCCCGGGATGTACTTTGCGTTAAAGCCACGGGGGATGGTTTTCCTTGCTGCCCCAAGGAGTACTTTGCAGTACGCTGCATACCCGACGTCCACGCCGGCATTGTCTGGGTCTGGGAGGCAGACTGATTTTCTTTCTGTCTCCTCAGTGAATGACTGCCAGTTTGCCTTTCGAAAGTTCCATCTCCTGATGGGTTTCCCTGCTACTGGCTGCAAAGGACAAAGGTCGCAAGTCCATGTTGTTTGCTGTGGATGGATCCGGCAAGCTGGAATCCGGGCAGTTTGAGGATGTTGTCACTGTCACAGTGTCTCCTGGAGGAGGACGGCTGCTACTTTGTGGGAGTCGGTGAGGTGGTGGATGACTTCCAGTTTGGCGGTGGTGAGGCCCTCTACTTAAAGCTGGAGCACTGACAGGACCTGGTGCTCGATGGTCGGGATGGCCGCCCGTCCTGACGTGGACGTTCGGTGTCCCTCCGGCCTCTTGCACCTCGGCCTGCCAGCTGGGTGATGACTGGTTGGCGACATTAGTTTTGCAAGCTGGTCTTGCACTATTTCTTGCTACTCACGGAGGAGGCCACGTGAAGGCTGTCGTCATCTCCTCCACTGACTGACTGAATGACTGACTTACTGGTTGTCTGGCTGACTGACTGATTGACTGACTGACTGGTTGTCTGGCTGGCTGGCTGACTGACTGAATGACTGACTGACTGATTGACTGACTGCCTGGTTGTCTGACTGACTGATTGGATGAGTGTGCAATAGCTGTGAAAAGAAGGCCGTGTTATCTGCAAGAAATCAAGAATCCCATTTGATTTGACCAATTGCCAAATAATTTGTTCACTCATTCTTTCAATCGTTAAACCATTGACCTGTTCATCCATCCATCCGTGTGTTCATCCATTCACCCAATCATGTTAAGGGCTTGCCCAGGACGGGATTCAAACAGACGCGCTGATAGTTGTGCTGATAGGTATGCCCCCCTTTGGAGGGACTAGCAGCGCTCCTTTTGAGGAGTGAGTTTAACCAACCACTCTCGGATCCCCCAGGACCCAGAGACCGCCCACCGCCGCCGGGAGGCCACGCCCTCTCCGGGCCAGCCCCACCCCCAGCCCCGCCCCGCCAGGGTGGTTTCGTCCACCTCGGAGGAGGAGGAGGCGCTCACGGAGAAGTTCCTCAAGATCAACTGCAAGTACATTACCGACGGCAAGGTTTGTCTCTCCGGACTAGCCGTACAACGTCCGTCTGCTTGTCACTCCACCAATATTGACGCTGGCAGCATCGGCAGTTATTATTCTGATTGATTCAGTTATTATTCTGATTGATTGGTCAAGACTTGAAGTGGTGAAGCGTCCTGACTGTGTCTCTCTCCTCCCCCCTGCCCCCCTGTCTCTCTCTCCTCCCCCCCTGCCCCCCTGTCTCTCTCTCCTCCCCCCCTGCCCCCCTGTCTCTCTCTCCTCCCCCCCTGTCTCTCTCTCCTCCCCCCCTGCCCCCCTCCCCAGGGCGTGGTGAGTGGCGTGCTCCTGGTGACCCCCAACAACATCATGTTCGACCCCCACAAGGCCGACCCCCTGGTTCAGCAGCACGGCTGTGACGAGTACGGCATCATGTGTCCTCTGGACGAGCTGATGTCGGCCGCCATGTGCACCGAGGTCACCGACGCCAGGATGAAGGAGTTTGTCCCTCTGTGAGTGCCCCCTGGTGACCTCTCACTGACCTCTCACTGACCCTGGCTCTGAGTGTACATGGTAAACGGAGTGCACTTAAATAGCGCTTTACAATGAAGTGCTCTCATTCACCCATTCACACACACATTCACACACCAATGCAGCTGTCATGCAACCATGCAACATTGGGAGTGATTTGGGGTTCAGTGTCTTTGCCCAAGGACACTTCAACATGTGGACAGGAGGAGCCGGGATTCGAACCGCTGACCCTTCGATCACTGGACGACCCGCTCTACCTCCTGAGCTACGGCCGGCCCCGACTAGCTGGGACCTCTCTTCTCTCACAGTTTCACTGCTGTGTGTGTGTGTGTGTGTGTGTGTGTCCAGGGATCTGGAGGTTCCGTCCCAGGCTGCGGAGCCCGGTCCGATGAGGCGGGTCGCCCGCAGCAACCTGGAGGAGGCGTGGCCCCAGCGGGCGGCGTGGGACGGCGGGACCGACAGCGCTAGCACGGCGCCGCGCAGCACCGAGGCCTCGCTGTCCGAGGACGTCTTCACCGAGTCCGAGATCTCGCCGGTCCGAGACGACCCCGACCCTGACCCGGACCCCCCCTCCTCCTCCGACGACCTGCGGCGCCACATCAGGTCCTCCGGCGCCTCCTCCGAGTCCATCCAGACCATCAACCAGGCGCCCGAGCCCCCCGCCGCCGCCGACGCCACCGCTGGCCAGACTCCCAGACCGGGCCCGGGCTCAGACCAGGACCCCGGGAGAGAGGAGCGTGGGTCGTCGGGTGACTGGGCCCGGCCGGGAGGGCTCTCGGCCGGGGATGGACAGGACGCTGCCGGCGCCAGAACGGACCAGGGGTCCGCCGGGGACGGGGAGGCCAAGTCTCGCACCACTTCAGACTCCCAGGGGTCCGACACAGTGGCAGCAGAGACCCGGCCCCCGAACGAGGTCCAGACCCAGACTCAGAATCAGACCCCCACCGAGGGCCAGACCCAGAGCTGGGACCAGGACTCCCAGCCGGGACTGGAGGAGCTCAGAAAGCTCTGGAAGAGTCACGCGGCCCAAATGACCAATGAGCAAGAGGAGGCGGAGCAGCTGACAACGACAGAGGCCGCGCCAGCCAATCAGGAGACATCCAAGGAGGGAGTTGGAAAAGGAGCAGGTACAGCAGCATGAGAGACTGGAATCAGACACGAGGCACCTGGATAGAGAGAGGGAGGATGAGAGAGGGAGGAGGAGGGAGGGAGGAGGAGAGAGGGAGGAGGAGGGAGGGAGGAGGAGGGAGGGAGGAGGAGAGAGGGAGGAGGAGGGAGGGAGGAGGAGAGAGGGAGGAGGAGAAGAGGGAGGAGAGAGGGAGGAGGAGGAGGAGGGAGGAGGAGAGAGGGAGGAGGAGGGAGGGAGGGAGGAGGAGAGGGAGGAGGAGGAGAGAGGGAGGAGGAGAGAGGGAGGAGGAGAGGGAGGAGGAGGAGAGAGGGAGGAGGAGGAGAGGGAGGAGGAGG
>NC_140260.1:7377976-7415476 GCF_949987555.1 Borostomias antarcticus | reverse complement strand
ACCCTGTACATCCTCTACTGAACACCTCCCTGTACATCCTCTACTGAACACACACACCCTGTACATCCTCTACTGAACACCTCCCTGTACATCCTCTACTGAACACACACACCCTGTACATCCTCTACTGAACACCTCCCTGTACATCCTCTACTGAACACACACACCCTGTACATCCTCTACTGAACACACACACCCTGTACATCCTCTACTGAACACCCCCCTGTACATCCTCTACTGAACACCTCCCTGTACATCCTCTACTGAACACACACACCCTGTACATCCTCTACTGAACACATACCCATAGGCGTAGTTTTAGGTATGGAAGCTCTGGACATGTCCATACCAAAGCCACGGAAACACGAATTGTCCCTACCAAAAATAATACAGAGTGAAAACTGTAGTTTAATTACCATTCACAACTTGCGAAAGCAAAACGGTTGGGAATTAAGGGCTGGGGCCTCATTTATCAAAGAGCGTGTAAATTCTGGTGTAAAAGAGGGCGTACGACGAAAACGCGGAAAAAGCGAAATGTAGCGTACGACGAGAATATATACACGCTTTTCGGATCTATCAAAAAGGTCGTACGCCCTTTTCTGCACGAGAAATCCGAGACTGGCGGGGAAGAGAGCGTACGCGCACGCGCCCCGTGTTCCGCCCTCTCCACGCCCAAATCCAACCATATATGGTCAAAACTATGACAGCGCACAACGGGGATACCCCGGAAGGAACCGACATAATATAGCGTGGAGCATTAGGACAGACAAAGACGTTTATGGAAAAACGCGGAAAGAAGAGAAACTTTTCGGAGACGGAGGTGCATGTGCTTGTTGGTGAGGTCCACGCGAGGAAAGAAAATCATCTTCGGAAGGTAAGCTATTTGTACGAGCCTACATTTGTCTGATTGCTCCTACAGTTTAGGTAGCCTACTGTATGTTTGGTGCATCCTGTATGTGGCGTAGGCTACACGGACATGCTGTATTATGTGTGAGGAAAGCAAACATTCCACACATTCTGTGGTAGGCTATGATTGATTTAGGACCAAAAACAGGGAACGATAACACAGATGACCACTTCATAATGTTAGACCACATGAAACATTTTCCCCTCTGGGAAATTTAGACTCTCATCTAAATCACCCGGTAAATCACACTTAAGCATTTATTTGGCTGCCAACAGAAAAACATATCAATTGAATATGGCTACACAATAAAATGTTTAATGCATAATCAAGTTAACAGACAAACTCAAAGAAAATGACTGAAATTGTTTCTCCAGACTCTGACGTGGGGTGGGACTCAGAGGAGGGGGAGTCTGCAGTGGTCCTTGACCTGACGGTCGTGCCCCCGCCGGTTGCAGCCTCTACATCCAGCGCCACGACCTCCAGTGCCTCCACCTCCAGCGCACCGGCCTCCACCTCCAGTGCCATCTCCAGCGCCTCCGTCTCCGTCTCCACCGCCCACGCCTCCACCTCCGGCTGCCAGCGTCCCTGCCTCAAGGTTCCCTGAGGGCTGGGCTTCCTATCAGACGCTGTGCTGGAGGCTCATGACCCTAGAGGCCCAGAGGGAAATGGCAGAAGGGATTGGGGCAGTTGTGGGGCAGTTGTGCAGCAGTTGGTGGAGGTCACCACACTACACCACCAGAGCCAACAGGACATCCTCACTGCACTTCATTCCCTCACACATGCTGTCACGGACCTCACACTGTCACTCACTACCACACTCACGGACCTCACACAGTCACTCACTACCACACTCAAGGACCTCACACAGTCACTCACTACCACACTCACGGACCTCACACATTCACTCACAAACTCACTCACACACCTCACACAGTCACCCACCAACAGACAATAAAATGGTAGAAATGTGAACCTTACTTGTTTGTGTCTTCATAGCTGGCGCATGACCTCAGTGTGGGCCCTTTGGCCCCGCTGGTAAACCTCATGACGGGGAGGGGGCTGAGGGCTTGGGTCCTCATTTTGTGGTGGGGTCTTGACTGGTTCTCATTCTTATCAGCTTTGAATATACATCTTGGCAAACATAACAGAATGATGTACAAGGAGGGGACAGATACCTAGTGAAAGTACTATTGGTTGCTAGTAAAAAGACAATAATGAGGGCTTGGTATAAGGTGGAACCCCCAACCAAGGAGCAGTGGTGGGTGTTGTGGAGGAGATTTATGAGATTTATTTATGCATTGAGGATGCAGGAAGGAAAGTTTGAAGGGAGATGGGAAAAATGGATGGATTATAGAAGGAAGTGTGATGATACCACTAGTATTAAAATTGTCATATTTGAGTAAGAAAAAAAAGCTGCATGGATGGAAGTACCCATAAGCTGTTATTGTAAGTTTTTATGTTTTATGGTATTGTCGTTGTATGGATGTAAAATGCTAATAAAGATTAAAGTAAAAAAGACAAAGAATATGTATCTTGGCTATGCACACACCAAGCCAGCCGTCACGCGCAGCGCCTGCCTCCAGTCTAGCCCCTACCCTGCTGTGCGCCAGGATGAATGAGTCATGCGTGGAGCCAGGCCACCGTGCCACTACACTTGTGATGAGCATGTCGGCGTCACATATGATTTGGGTATTTATAGTGTGCACATTTTTGCGATTCACATAGACGTATTCATTCACTGATGGTGCCCTTATGAATATGTGGGTGCAGTCGCCATCGCCGTCACCTCTTTGGAGTTCTATCTCGGCCAGTAGGCCGAGTAGCGCCGGATTCATTTAGGCTCGCATTACGCACAGGAGGACTGTCATTTATATGCTTACCAAACAGCAAACAGGTCCACATGATCACATATTAATGACAATCTAATTGGTCAATTATTGCCGTTTGATGGAGTGCCTGCATTAGGTGTGTATAGCGCGGAAAGGTTTGGGACAGCGCATATAGGTTCAGTTTGGGGAACAAATCCATATGGGACCATTAATGAGCCGGTTAGAGGACACGTCTAATCTTGCATTGCGATATATGTTGGTGCTGAATTGGGCTATTAGCCTACATGATTGTGCGTTCATGAACTGTCGCTCTTATTCTCTCCGTCAAACATAGTAATTCACCGACGCACCACCTGCGTCGCCAGTTCCCCCTGTGTTCAAAAAGGGCGTAGAACACCGTGTAAATCAGTAGGACAAGTTGAGAGGTGTCCTACAAAAGCGCGGAGAAAGGCGACTAAATTTCCGCCCTTTCGGCTTGATAAATCGCAATGTGGGGGGGGGCAAATGGCGTACGCCTGAAATCGCGAAAAAGACCGTGTAAAAGAAGGCGTACCTCAATGATAAATGAGGCCCCAGGTTGACAGCTGCGTTCAGCAAGCTATTCAATCAACAACGTACAGTAGCCTACTTTCCCCCCCTCCCTCCCTCGCCTCTGTGACCCAGCGAGTGCCTGCCTCTGGAGCTCAGCGGTTCACAGCACATTGAGCATCGACTGTCCGCAGCGGGAATTTTGTTTAAGCAGAAGTAAGATTGAAGTTATTGAACAATAGGGAATAAAATATGTTGACCGACAATTATTTTTCTGTACAGAGTTGTATCAATGATAATAGTTTAGTTTGCGTCCTACTAAATGCCTATGTAAACTGTAATGTTAGTGCTAGCTGGTGGTGCAGCTAGTCAGAGCTAGCTACTGTAGCTATTAGCTAAAACGTTAGGTCTCGTAACGTTTGCTGAGGCAGAGATAAGTTGCTGTAATGTTGTCATAACAGTTGTCTTTAGCTAGTAATAAATCAGTTTTGGTATAACCGTTGCAAACTCCTAGGTTTGAGCAGTGACTAGCTAGGTTCACTCGCCCACTGCATTGCATAGTAGGCTAAACAAACGATACGTCTGGTTTGTTTATGCAATTCAGTTCAATAGTCCAAGTCCAGCGTAATGATGTTCATATTTCATATGCTACACAGAATAAGCTGTAGGCTACACGGAAAAGTGTTTCATGTCTGCAAGTAGTTTGATACTGTCAATCATTTCCCTTTTATGATAGATGGTGAGTGAAGGGCAAAATGCCACCAGAAAAAAAGACAAAAATGGACATTATAATTTTTTTGGTCAAAGCAGCAGAAAGGCAGGGTCAGGAGAGGCAGGAGATGCATCAGGGTTACAGGTCAGATTATAGTTTGACTCAACAGATGTAGGTTTTGTGAATAAAAGGGGCGGCTGTGGCTCAGTGGTAGAGTGGGTCGTTCAGTGATCGAAGGGTCAGTGGTTCGAATCCCAGCTCCGACTGTCCACATGTCGAAGTGTCCTTGAGCAAGACACCTAACCCCAAAATTGCTCCCAATGAGCAGGTTGGCGCCTTGCATGGCAGCTTCGGCCATTGGTGTGTGAATGTGTGTGTGAATGGGTGAACGAGAGGCCATTGTAAAGCGCTTTGTCCCTTAGGGGTGAGAAAAGCGCTATATAAGTGCAGTCCATTTACCATTTACCATAAACCTTGTCATTCGTTGTCACATTGCCCAATCAGTGGCAACAGAAATTAATCTGATTCGGCCACCACCGAGATTCAATCCAGACTACGTGAAACAACAACAACCCAGTGTGTCCCTACCAAAGATCAACCCAGTGTGTCCCTACCAAAGATCAACCCAGTGTGTCCCTACCAATGCTCAAATCAAACCTACGCCCCTGTTCATCCGGTACTGAACACAGATGGCCTATGCTTGGTGTCCGGGAGGTTTAAATAGCAGACCCCTAATCCAATCCCAGGGCCGGCAGGGTCATTGGTCTGATGCAAGTAGTGTTCTAGTCAAGACCACCCGAACCGGAACCAAGTCCTGACCAAGACCTGAGTGTATCGAGACCCAAGACAAGACCAAGACTTTGAGGGGTTGAGACCGAGTCAAGACCAGGACCGAGGCGGGGCGAGACCGAGTCAGACTGTCCCACACTGCATAACACATTTACGATAAACTGTGGAATACGCAAACCAAAGGCACTCCTTAAATTGATCTGAAAAGTGGCTAGTTTCAGTGCAAACTAGAATGGAGAAGTAAGACACCTCCTTCCCTCCACTAGTCTGGGGGGCACCTTGGGCAAGTTGTAGTACCCTCTTAGCCCCCCTACCTGGGGTTACAGGAAACAAACCTCGATGGCAGAACAACAGAGAGAGAGAGTGACCCAGCCCGGTGGAGCCAGGACCGGACGGAGGGCCCGTCTGCGAGCGCCTGGTGGCCGGGCTTTCCACGGAGCCTGGCCGGGCCCAGCACGAAAGAGCAACGTGGGAACACCATCTCCTTCTCATCCATCTCGTGGACCCACCACCCGCGGGAGGAACTGTCGGGATCGGGTGCGCTGCCAACTAGGTGGCAGTGAAGGCGGAGGGCACCAACGGACTGGACCTGGATGGCAAAGTTCGTTTTTTTTGCTTCCCTCTGGAATATATAGGGGTGGGACCTATGCCCACCTAGTTCTCTGTAAAGTGCATTGTGTTGCGTCTGTGTATGAAATGCACTGTACAAATAAGCTTTGATTTGAAAGCTTAACATCACAACATCAAACTGCAACTGCCTGCTGGTGCTAGCTTCCTCGCCGATGGTGATGTTGCTAGTGCTAGCTTCTATAGCCTCTGGAGCACTTCTGCATTCGATTGCACCTGCTGCGGTGTCATGTCGAGTGGTAGCTTCTTCATTAGCATTGCCAGTTCTATTTTTTTTATGAAGAAGTGGTCAATTGTTTTTATAGCTCTTTTCGCCATTGTGAGCAGGTTGGCTATAGTTGTAGCTTGTTGAGCACTGAGCAGTAGGCTACAGTCAGATCTCATTTTTTTGCGGTAACAGATCAAACCAGAAATAGTTGAGGTCGACGGACGAGTTGTGCCATTGGTGGATATATTTTTTGTTTAAGGTAGCCTAGTTTAAGTAATAAATACACTTTTTAAATGAATGATGACCTAACACAAACTGGTACAAATCACAATTTTGTATTTAATAATTGTGTTAATTAGTCAAAATAAATTTTAAAAAATTAAATAAAGAATTTGAGCAGAGTTGGGCTGGCCAATCGGGGGGGCAATTGCCCCCTGCCCCCCCTATAAAATCGCCCATGATGCTAGTCACGGTTTGTCCATAACAAACACCATGTTCGAACACAAGGATGCCCACAAGTACGCTTGGCATCAGAACACCTTAGGCCGAAGGTCGATGATCGATTTTGTTTTTGTTAATCTGATCTGAGGCTGTGTGTCTTGGACACTCGGGTGAAGAGAGGGGCAGAGCTGTCCACTGATCACCATCTGGTGGTGAGCTGGGTTTGATGGCGGAGGAAGCCTCTGGACAGACCTTGAAAACCCAAGTGTGTAGTGAGGGTGAAATGGGAACATCTGGAGGAAGAGCCTGTCTGGAGAGAATTCAACTGCCACCTCCGGCGGAGCTTCTCTGGCATCCCTGTGGAGGTTGGGGACATCGAACACGAGTGGTCGGTGTTCAAAGCCTCCATTGCTGAAGCTGCGGCTGGGAGCTGTGGCCTGAGGGCCATAGGTACCTCAAGGGGCGGTAACCCTAGGACACCGTGGTGGACACGGGGGGTCAGGGAAGCTGTCCAACTGAAGAAAGAGCCCTTCTGGGACATGTTAGCCCGGGAGACCCCAGAAGCAGTTGCAGGGTATCGACGGGCCCGGAGGGCTGCGGCTTCGGCCGTGACCAAGGCAACGCAGCGGGTGTGGGAGGAGTTCGGAGAAACCATGGAGAAGGACTTTCGGTCGGCACCAAGGTGTTTCTGGAAGACCATCCGACACCTCAGGAAGGGAAAGCGGGGGACCATCCAAGCTGTGTACAGCAAGGATGGGACACTGCTGACCTCAACTGAGGAGGTCGTTGAGCGTTGGAAGGAGCACTTTGAGGAACTCCTGAACCCGACTAACCCACCCTCTACGATCGAGGCAGAGCCGGAAGATGATGGGGGGTCATCGTCAATTTCCCTGGAGGAGGTCACTGAGGTAGTCAAACAACTTGGGGAGAGGAGTCGCTGGAGCACTTTACAATCATCACTTTTAGCCAACTAGTGGAAAATAACCTGGCCAAAATTGGGCAACCAGCCAAGCTGGACACTATGAACATGACCAAAAGTGAAATAGAAGCCCTGCGACACCTGGAAACAAGAGAGGACATCATCGTCCGCCCAGCGGACAAAGGGGGCGCGATAGTAGTGATGAACTTGCAGATGTATGACTCTAGCATTAAACGTCAACTAATGGACAGAACCAATTACAACCCTTTAGCCTCCAACCCCACTTCCAGCATCAAAGATGAGATTGACAATTACATCAACATATCCCATGAAAGAGGTTGGATCACTGAAAAAGAAAAACTGTTTCTATTGAGAGATCACCCTGTATGTCCAGTTTTCTATGGTGTACCTAAGGTCACTGACCCTCCTCTCCGTCCCATAGTGTCTAGCATTGGAAGTCTGACCGAACCACTGTCGAAATTTGTTGACTATTTTTTGAGAACACCTATACATTACCTCCCCTCATATTTAGGTGATACCACCGAGGTCTTGGACACAATTAAAAACTGCAAATATGAACAAGATGACATTTTGGTTTCCCTTGATGTACAGTACAGTCTGTATACATGTATCCCACATGATGCTGGATTACAAGCCCTCTCCCATTACCTTGAGAGACGTCCAGAAAACATCCTACCTCTCTCAAGTTTTCTAATCAATTTAGCTGAGATTATTCTATCCAAAAACATATTTAAATCCTCAGGGACTTACTACATCCGATCTCAAGGTACAGCCATGGGCAGCGCTTTTGCTCCCTCCTACGCATGTCTAGTTATGGGTTTCTGGGAAGAAATATTCATTTACAATCCCAGTAAAAATACTTTCCACACCAAAATAGGCCTGTGGCACAGATATATCGATGACATCCTACTCATATGGAAAGGTTCTGCAGACGAGCTCCATGACTTCCTCCAATATGTGAACAGCACTACCAAGTATTTGTCCTTTACGATGGAACATGACACCGAAAAGACACATTTCTTAGATCTAACCATTTACAAGGGAAAGGAAGGCGTTTTGGAGTTTTGGTTTTCTCCTCTATTTCAGAATTTCCATCTACAGAACTGACTAACCGCTTCCAAGCGAGAGGATATGCGCAACCAGACATAGACGCAGCCTACAACAGAGCGTTACGCACAGACAGACTCTCCCTACTAACCAAAAAGCCAAAACAACAGCAGCCTTCACGACTCTGTTTTTCCACACAGTACACGCCAGTGGCAGGGCAAGTAAAACAGTCTGTCCTAAAACACTGGCATGTCCTCCACAGTGACCCGCAACTAAAGGAATTCTGTTCTGAACCCCCTCTCTTCTCCTTTAGACGCTCCCGTAGTTTAAGAGATTGCCTTGTCCATTCAGACATGAGAACCCCCTCTCAAACAACCTGGCTACCTAACCCTCCTCAAGGCTTCTATAGGTGCGGTCACTGCGCACAGTGCTCAAACTCCACCACCACCAAATATTTCACCCACCCACGCACAGGAAAGAAATTCAAAATATCTTCCTTTATTAACTGCAACAGGACACATGTAGTATATCTGCTGAAGTGCCCCTGAGGTCTAGCCTATATAGGCCAAACAAAACGACGCTAAAACTCAGAATATCTGAACACAAAACAGCGATACGCACACAAAACCCAGAATACGCCATGGCACGTCACTACATGGAAGCCAATCACAGCTCCCCAGCTTCTTTAAAGTTCTGAAGCATTGAAAAAATATCAATGCCTCCAAGGGGTGGCGAGATCATCAAAAAACTACTATGCAGGGAAGCCTACTGGATCCACAAATTGGAGACACTAGAGCCCCTTGGTCTTAACGAGGAACTCAGCCTGTCCTGTTTCCTATAGCTTCCTATAGAAGTGGCTCATTTTCCCCCCTACTATATAGGCTTATGATGCCATGTATTCTTTTTGTTTCTGTATTAGATTGTGTACTGTTTATATAATGCATGTATGTATGGATGGATCAAGAAAGACACCCTTTCAGGAATGTTATGCCAGAAAGATATTTAATGCATATTTCAGACAGCCTGTTTATTGGTAGAATTCACCCAGGTATGGTGCACTCCCCCTTTCACTCACCAGTCAGGTGACCAGAAAACCCTATATATACTGTAGTGCCACCATCACCGGTGGTGTTTATGACCTGATGAAGATGTACTGACATCGAAACGTTGTCAAGTTTATACTGCACCTTAATAAAAAGCTCTAATAGCCTTTGCTCCAGTGCTCCAGCGACTCCTCTCCCTACTTGGTACCCCTCAGGGTTTCCGCTATATACATTCAGCAGCGGCGGCCTGTCGCTGCTAAATTACTGACGACGCTACTTCAGAATGGTTCTTTTTATTTATTTTACTGCACAGTGGTAGATACGGCTGTAAGATCCACGGAACTAATGCTCCGCTCTCTCTCCACTTTGAGGAGGACGAGCAAATGGAACACTGACAGGATGTCAATCACTCGTGAAGTCATGACAACAAAATAAACAAGCACTGAGAGCATTTCCTCCTCAGAGCCCGACTCCAGCGTTAGCTACAGAGAGGCAGGCAGAGCGAATACAGAGGTATTATACAAACGTTAAGTTAGATAGATTGTAGCTAACGTTACTGTTTAAATTAGCATTATATTCTGTATTGATGTCCAATGGCAATTCATTTTCATTAGCTACGTTATCAGTAGCTAATGTTCCAACTAGCAAACGTCACCCGTTAGCCAAGTTAGCTTGGTAAGCTAGCTAGCTAACGTTAGCGAACTCAGTGAATCATACAGACGTTACTTCAATAAACATCGTTAGAATAATTGCCAACGATGTTTAGAAGCTATTGAAATATCCCTGGTTGCCTTTTCACATGAGTTTGTTGAGATATTTCTCAAAGAAGAGAAAGGTGGATGAGGAAGATCGTCAGGTAACAGCTGAGGATTTAGCTAGAGATATAAATACCATCTAGTTGTAAAATATGTTGCTTGATGTTGGTGGCTAACGTTACTACAATATTTTAATGCTCTTACTGGTTGCGTGATCAATAATGTAATGTTACTCATTCTTAAATGTAACCATATCAGACTAGACAGGCAGAGGTAGTGGAGGCGTGTGGAGAGCAGAGTGAAGCAGAGAGCATCTAGCCTCTTGCCACTTATATAGGGCAGTATGTGTAAAGGAAAGTATGTAACACATTTCCAGTAGCATACAGTATATATGAGTACACACACACATATCCCCCTGGCACGTGGGTTAACGTGAGTACACACACACACACACACACATCCCGTCACTGTGCTTTCCAGTTCGTATTCATGCATTTGAATAAACATAGATATCTTGTTCATGTTTTTATATGTATGTTATGAAACATGAATGAGAAAATGCACTAAATCTCTCTTTGGTTTTGACTAGTGCTCATTTTTGTTTCGGCGATCTAAATGTGATATAAAGGAGATCTCATCTTGAATTTTCCTTTGGGGTTTGCTTAAATAAATATGTTATAAAGTTTATTCTGCAGTAAGTGTAATTTTATTTCATATTTTTAAATTGCCGGTTGATATTCACACGCGCACACCACCAAAATGCTTTACCCCTGCTGCTGAAAAAAAATCTAGAGGAAACACTGCCACTGATGTCCCGCTCCTGAGAAGCACTGGCCAGCCTGCTACAGCTGAAGCATGGCGAGACCCCTGTTTTGTAGTCAAACAACTCCACAGGGACTGATGAGATCCGTCCAGAAATGCTGAAGGCACTGGGTGTTGAGGGGCTGTCTTGGTTGACACGCCTCTTTAACATTGCGTGGAAGTCCGGGTCAGTGCCAAAGGAGTGGCAGACTGGGGTGGTGGTCCCAATATTCAAAAAAGGGGACGAGAGGGTGTGTGCCAATTACAGAGGCATCACATTACTCAGCCTCCCAGGGAAAGTGTACTCTAAGGTGCAGGAAAGGAGGGTCCGGCCGATAGACGAACCTCAGATCGAAGAGGAACAATGCGGATTTCGTCCTGGTCGTGGAACCACCGACCAGCTCTTCACTCTCGCAAGAATCTTGGAGGGGGCTTGGGAGTTTGCCCAACCTGTCTACATGTGTTTTGTGGATTTGGAGAAGGCTTATGACCGGGTTCCTCGAGAGGTCTTGTGGAGGGTTATGCGGGAGTGTGGGGTGAGGGGGTCCCTACTTAAGGCCATCCAATCCCTGTACACCCAGAGCGAGTGCTGTGTCTGTGTCCTCGGCAGAAAGTCGGTTTCCTTTCTAGTGGGGGTTGGCCTCTGCCAGGGCTGCGCTTTGTCACCAATCCTGTTTGTGATTTTCATGGACAGGATATCGAGGCGTAGCCGTGGAGAAGTTGGTTTGCAGTTCGGTGAGCTGAGGATCGCATCGCTGTTGTTTGCAGATGATGTGATCCTGATGGCATCATCGGCCTGCGACCTCCAGCACTCTCTGGATCGGTTCGCAACTGAGTGTGAAGTGGCTGGGATGAGAATCAGCACCTCTAAATCTGAGGCCATGGCTCTCAGCAGGAAACCGGTGGTTTGCCCACTCTGAGTAGGAAATGAGTCCTTACCCCAAGTGAAGGAGTTCAAGTATCTGGGGGTCTTGTTCACGAGTGAGGGAACCATGGAGAGGGAGTTTGGCCGGAGAATCTGAGCAGCTGGTGCGGTTCTGCTATCGCTTTACCGCACTGTTGTGACGAAAAGAGAGCTGAGCCAAAAGGCAAAGCTCTCGATCTACCGGTCTATCTTCGTCCCCATCCTCACCTATGGTCAGGAAGGATCGGTCATGACCGAAAGAACGAGATCACAGATACAAGCGGCCGAAATGAGTTTTCTCCGGAGGGTGGCTGGGGTCTCCCTGAGAGATCGGATGAGAAGTTCAGTCATCCGAGAGAGACTCGGAGTAGAGCCGCTGCTCCTTTGCGTCGAAAAAAGCAAGTTAAGGTGGTTCGGGCATCTAGTGAGGATGCCTCCTGGGCGCCTCCCTAGGGAGGTGTTCCAGGCGTGTCCGGCTGGGAGGAGGCCGTGGGGTAGACCCAGGACCAGGTGGCGGGACTACATCTCCGCACTGGCCTGGGAGCGGCTAAAGATTCCCCAGGCAGAGCTTGTTGATGCTGCCAGGGAAAGGGATGTCTGGGGCCCCCTGCTGGAACTGCTGCATCAGCGACCCGACCCCGGATAAGCGGATGACGATGGATGGATGGAAAGATCCATATTCCCACCTCTTTAACTGCTGTGTGTGTGAGTGTGTGTGTGTTTGTGTGTGTGTGTGTGTGTGTGTGTAATTAGACAATGCACAGGCAATTGAGTGATATTCCCTCAGCTGTGGTCTTGACCGGTCTTGAAATAAAACCCTCTTTCGACCACTTTCTACCAGAGTCCTCTTTGTCCGAGACAGAGACGAGACCTGAGTAAAAACCCGCTCGATTCCGAGACCTTGAAAAAGTGGTGTTGAGACTGGAGCACGACAGCCCTCCGTAACGAGATGTGTTCCTGGAGGAGCAGACAGGTGCTGACCACGCCTGACAGCGGAGTGAGAGACCGGCGTCACCGTGACGTGGCGGAGCGTCCAGGATGGAGCTGCTGATCCAGCGCTCTGGTATAAACAAGCCCTCTGCCCCTGCGCAGTGTGACTGGACACCAGGCACTGACCTCTCGGCGGTGGACCTACATGTTGATGTCGGCGCGCTTCTGACGTCAAACTAGAATTGTTTTCAGGGCTCTGATTAGGCATCATAGTCATGTAATTCATGAGAGTGAGTGTGTGTGTGTGTGTGTATGTGTGTGTGTGTGTGTGTGTGTGAGACGCATCGTTTCGCTGTAACGTGATTAGGATGTCTGTGACTGCTGTGTTCCATCTGGGTCAGTAAAGCGTGTGTGTGTGTGTGTGTGTGTGTGTGTGTGCAGCCTAAAATGGCCTAACAGCATGATTCTCTGATTCCATTAAAACTTTAAATGTAAACTAGAAAGTACATTTCCTGGAGAAAATGTGAGGTGGGCTAGCTGCTGCAGCTGTATGTAACAGCTACTGCTAGAACTACTACGGACCAGGCAATCTCCATGCACCCACCGGTGAAGACCGTGTGTCTCTAGCCCACTCAGGGGCTGAGTTGTGGGGCCTGTGGCGGGGACAGTGGCATGGTGGTGAGACTCCGCCCCTCAGGTCAGAGCTGGTCGAGGACAGTGTACCCCTCTCCGTGCCACCTACCCGCCCGCACCGGTGAAGACCATGTGTCTCTAGCCCAATCAGGGGCTGAGTTGTGGGGCCCGTGGCGTGGATAGTGGTGTGGTGGTGAGACTCCGCCCCCTCAGGTCAGAGCCAGTCAAGGACAGTGTACCCCTCTCCAGGCCACCTACCCGCCCGCACCGGTGAAGACCGTGTGTCTCTAGCCCACTCAGGGGCTGAGTTGTGGGGCCCGTGGCGTGGATAGTGGCATGCTGGTTAGGCTCCGCCCCCTTGGGTCACAGCTAGTCGGGGACAGTACAGTGACCTCGGGGCAATTTCCATGCATCCACCATTAAAGACTGTGTGTCTCTAGCCCACTCAGGGGCTGAAAAGTGGGTTCTGTGGCATGAATAGTGGCGTGGTGGTGAGGCTCCGCCCCTTTTGGTCATAGCCAGTCAGGGACAGTGTACTCCTCTCCGGGCTACCCACCGGCCCCCACCAGTGAAGATCATGTGTCTCTATTCCACTTTGGCTGAGTTCTGTGCTACTGCATTAGTTATAAAAGGGTGCCTGTACATTTAAGAGAGGCTGCACATGCACACAAATTCAAAAAAGCAACAGCTTCCACCACTCTAATCCCAACTGACACTCTGATCCTAGACATGGTCCGCTTCAGACAGCTCTATCACGAAAACTATAAATGTTACAGCTTATAACTTGCAGAACATTTCTATGTATAATATGTCTGTATAGCTTAAACACTGTAGGCATGGCGACAAGTTAGAAAAAGGGTAAAAATGCTAAATTAGCAGCTCAAAAGTTAGTGCGGCACCATGTTTCAATGGAGAGCGCAGTTGCCGAACAAATTGTCATACCTCAAAAACGGTAAGTCACACAGCTTAGATACTTACATTGTACGAATCAGCACAGCTGTGTGAACATTTTGATGTATAATATGTGTATGAGCTGTTAAAACTGTAGGCATAGCGACAAGTTAGAAAAAGAGTAAAAATGCAAAATTAACAACTCAAAAGCTAGAGTGCGTTGCCATACAGTATGTTCCAATGGGGAGCACAGTTGCCGAACAAATCATCATAGTGTAAAAACTGTTTCACACAGCTTAGATACTTACATTATACGAATCAGCACAGTTGTGTGAACATTTTGATATATATGTGTGTGAGCTGTCAAAACTGTAGGAGTGCCAGCAGTTTAAAAAATGTGTGAATATTTTCAAAGCAACTGCTGCCACCACTCTAAAAACATAAAGTTACTGAACATTCCAAAAGCAGTTTCAAGCAGTTTCAATGGGACAAAAAATAGTTTTAAAAGTTAAATTTCAAAAAAAAAAAATCAAACATCTGAATGGATGCATTAAAGAGCTAAAGACGATGAACATTTTAAAGTTTGAATGAGCTTTCTAGCACAAAGTATGAAGAAGTAGTTAAGGGCCAAAAAACTGGGGAGAACTAGAGTAAGAAAGAAAGAAAGAAAGAAAGAAAGAAAGAAATAGTGGGAATATCACAAGTTGGGCTAGCTTCTGCAAGCTAGCCCACCTAATAACTAGAAAATTGCATTTCCTGCAGAAAATGTGTGAGAATGCTGAGCAGCTGAATGGAATAGCAAAAGCATTCCTGAAAATGAATGTGAAAAATCTGAAATGTCAAATGCATCACACCTGAATGGCTGAAAATCCTTAGCTGAACTGTGAAACTGACAGAATTGGAAGCAGAAGTGCATTACATAAAGAAGCTAAGAACTTAAATACATTGCTACAAAAGCTGGAAGATAAACTGTTACACTAGTGATGGAATGTATTGCTAAAAAGATTGGAAGCTGAAAAACCTGGAAGCTTAGCTGAAATATGAAACTGGGAGAGTTGGAATCTGAACTGCATTGCCTAAAGAAGCTAAAAACTTAAATACATTGCTACAAAGGTTGGAAGATACTGTAATACTGTCAAAGCTGAAACATGGAATAAATGATGGAATGTATTGCTAAAAAGCTTGTAGGCTGGAAAACCTGGAAGCTTAGCTGAAATGTGAAACTGGCAGAATTGGAACTGCATTACCTAAAGAAGCTAAGAACTTAAATACTTTTAAACTTATCAACCTGAGTAGTTTATGTCACAACGGGCTTGAAAAAGTGCAATTGCGGACAACGGTGTGGAGCAAAAATCAGAGGGCTTTAATAACAAAAATCAGAAGTCAAAATAACAATCCAGCTCAAAGAGCAAAGAGAAACCAAAACTTCACCAGTACAACTCCCGGCAGCATAATTCAAGATCCAGCACAGAATATCAGATCACTGGGGTTTAAATAGGCCACACACCCAAACTGACACAGGTGTGGTAAATCACAGGTAATGATCAGTCAATTGTCCGAGACCGGAGGCCTCGGCGCCCTCTGTTGGCTCCTGTGGGTATGGCCGGCACTCCAGTCCTGACAGTACCCCCCCCTCTACGGCCACCTCCAGGTGGCCCCGGCAGGCGTGGATTCTCCCGGTGGAAGTCACGGATGAGGGTCGGGCACAGCACCCAGCGAGAGGGAACCCAGGATCGCTCCTCCGGGCCGTAGCCCTCCCAATCAACCAGATATTGAAGACCGCGACCCACCCGGCGAGAATCCAGCAGCCGACGAACCGTGTACACAGGGCCACCTGCAACAATACGAGGAGGAGGAGGGAGTGGGACGGGGCGAGATAAGGGAGAGCTTGAGAAAGGCTTCAACAGGGACACATGAAAAACAGGATTCACCCGAAGAGACCTAGGCAAGCGCAGTTTATATGCCACGGGATTGACCCTCCCTACCACCACGAACGGCCCAATGAACCGGGGTGTGAACTTGGTCTTCGTGCGCAGGGGTAGATTCCTGGTGGAAAGCCACACCTTCTGCCCAGGATGAAACGTGGGCGTGGGTCGCCTACGACGGTTGGCCTGTGAGCGGTGGCGGTCAGACGTGCGGATAAGAGCAGAGCGGGCCTTGTCCCATGCCCGACGGCATCTGGCCATTGACGCATCAGCTGACGGCACCGCTGACTCAGCCTGCTGACAGGGAAAAAATGGGGGAACGTACCCCAACTGGGCTTCAAATGGTGACATACCAGTGGACGAGCTTCTCAATTGGTTGTGGGTTATCTCCGCCCACACCAGCCTCTGGCTCCAGGACTCTGGGTTGGAGGAGACCATGCAACGCAGGTAGGTCTCCAGCTCTTGATTTACCCGCTCAGTCTGGCCATTGCTTTGCGGGTGATGACCTGAGGACAGACTAACTGCAGTCTCAAACAGGGACCAAAAAGCTTTCCAGTACTTGGACGCGAACTGTGGACCTCTGTCCGATACTATGTCACTGGGTACACCATGATACCTGACCACTTCACGGACTACTAGGTCCGCAGTCTCCTTTGCCGAGGGCAGCTTGGGCAGTGGAACAAAATGTGCTGCTTTAGAAAAACGGTCCACAATGACAAAAATAAGTGTTACCTGCCGATGGCGGTAGGCCAGTAATGAAGTCCATAGAGATGTGTGACCATGGTCTATGTGGCACTGGTAGTGGAAGCAAATGTCCAGCAGGAGCCTGATTACTCGCCTTCTGAGCAGCACAGATGGTACAGGCGTGGACGTACTCCTCCACATCAGCCCTCAGGCGTGGCCACCAGAAGCGACGGCTGATGAGCTCGGCTGTCCGGGCAGTTCCGGGATGACCTGCCACAGGTGAGTCATGGCCCCACCGCAGGACGTCAGGACGGACCTCGAGAGGAACATACAGGCAGTTGGGGGGGCCCCCTCCCGGACCGGGCTCCACCTGTTGGGCCCGCTGGACTGTCTCCTCCAAGGCAAGAATGACCTGGCCCACAATGCACCTGGGGGGTATGATGCTCTCAGGCAAAGAGTCAGTGACATCCGTGTCAAATTGACGTGATAATGCATCAGCTTTCACGTTCTTGCTTCCTGGTCGGAAAGTCACAATGAAATTGAAACGGGAAAAGAACAGGGCCCACCTGGCTTGTCTTGGATTCAGGCGCCGAGCCTCCCGGAGGTATTGGAGGTTCTTGTGGTCGGTGATGACTTGGAACGGATGGTACGCGCCCTCCAGCCAATGTCTCCATTCCTCCAAGGCCTGTTTGATGGCTAGTAGTTCTCGGTCTCCAGCGTCGTAGTTCCTCTCCGTGGGGCTGAGTTTACGAGAAAAGAAAGCACATGGATGAGTCTTCTTGTCGGCCTCAGCTCTTTGGGAGAGGACAGCTCCTACCCCAGTGTTGGAGGCATCCACCTCAACGACAAAGGGGAGGGTAGGATCTGGGTGAGCGAGAATGGGAGCTGTGGTGAATCGGGCCTTGAGGTCCTCAAACGCCCTCTGGGTCTCAGAAGTCCATTTCACTCTGGCAGGGGCTCCACGGGTCAATGCAGTGAGGGGTGCTGCAACAGAACTGAAGTTTCTGATAAAACGTCTGAAAAAGTTAGAAAACCCCAGGAAACTCTGTACCTGTCTCAATGTCGACGGGACCGGCCAGTTGACCACGGCCTGAACCCGCCCAGTGTCCATCGCGACTCCAGCAGGAGAGATCACCAGTCCCAGATAAGTAGTTCTAGGCACATGGAACTCACACTTCTCCTGCTTTACAAACAGCTGATGGTCAAGCAGCTTCTGGAGGACCAGCCGGACCTGTTTCTGGTGTTCTTCAAGAGACTTGGAAAAAATTAACACATCATCCAGATAGACAAACACAAACCGATTGATGTACTCCCTCAAGACATCATTTACTAGTGCTTGGAACACTGCTGGGGCATTGGACAAACCGAAAGGCATGACTGAATATTCGTAGTGTCCACTAGGGGTGCTAAAAGCAGTCTTCCATTCATCACCCTTTCTGATTCGGACTAGATGATAGGCATTGCGTAAATCCAGTCGGGTGAAAATAGTGGAACCACGGAGCAGATCATAGGCAGTGGACATTAGTGGCAAGGGGTACTTGTTCTTAATAGTTATTTTGTTCAATGCTCGATAGTCGATACATGGGCGCAAGCCCCCGTCCTTCTTAGGTACAAAAAAGAATCCTGCAGACATAGGAGAGGTGGAAGGTGTAATCAAACCGTTCTTTACTGACACGTTGATGTAGTCCTCCATGGCCTTGGTCTCAGGAACTGACAATGGGTATAGCCGGCCTCTGGGCGGCGTGGCTCCTGATAACAACTCAATAGCACAGTCATAAGGTCTATGTGGTGGTAACGCGGCAGCTTGTGACTTACTGAAGACCTCAGCCAAGTCATGATACACAGAGGGAACCTGACTGAGGTCACAATCTGGATCAGCATTGAGAGGAAACTTAACCTTGTGTGGAGGGCTACTATACACAGAGCTGACCTGAGTGGGAGATAAATGTCCTGACCGGTTACATTCGGGACTCCACATCCTGATTCTCCCAGTGTCCCAATCGATCTGTGGGTTGTGCCTCCGTAACCAGGGATAGCCTAGGATTACGCTTTCCTGCTGGGACTCAATCAAAGAGAACTGGACCTGCTCGTTATGGTCACCAATGCACATATACAGGGGGCCTGTGATGTAGTCCACTCTACCCGACCCTAGGGGTCTACCATCAAGAGCTTGAATGTTCATGGGGTTAGGGCTTACCTGGATAGGCAGGAGAAGGCGTTTGGCCAGGCTAATGTCCATCAGGTTACCCTCGGCACCGGAGTCAACCAAGGCAGAGACCCGCGCTTTACCGGGTTGTACAGAAGTCCACGTTAGCAGTACATCCAACTGAAGGCGTCTTGTGGTTGAGGGGAACTGTGCTGCGGCGCTCACAAGGTGGTCCCCTGCCCCTCGTGAGCCAGGGCGTTTCCCTGTAGCTTAGTGCATCGATCCCGGAAATGGCCTGCGGCCCCGCAGTACAGGCAGAGCTTCTCCCGGCGCCGCCGTTCCTTCTCTGTGGGGTTTAGGCGATAGCGGTCCACCTCCATGGGCTCCTCCTGGGCCTGTGCTGAGGAAGGAGATGGCGAAGTGGACACTGTAGCCGGGCGGCCAGGATGGTGCTGTCGGCGCTCCCTTCTCCTCTCCTGGATGCGCTGGTCTAGGCAGATGGCGATGGTGATCAGACCGTCCAGTGTAGGTCCCCACTCACGACTGGCGAGCTCATCCTTCACCGCCTCAGACAGCCCAGAGTAAAACGCTGACATTAGAGCCTCGTCATTCCACTTGCTCTCGGCAGCCAACGTGCGAAACTCGATAGAAAACTCAGACACTGACCGTGACCCCTGTTTGAGGGAATTCAGGCGACGAGAAGCCTCCCGGCCGCTCACCGGATGGTTGAACACCCGGAGTAAAGACGCAGAGAATGTGTCTGCTCGGGCACAGTCTGGTGATTCGGCCTCCCATTGAGCGGTTGCCCATGAGAGCGCTCGCCCAGTCAGTAGTGAGATCATAAAAGCCACCTTCGACTTCTCGGTGGGAAATTGTCCTGGTTGCATTTCAAAAAAGAGAGAACATTGAGTCAAAAACCCTCGACATGAATCTGGGGATCCATCATACCTCTGGGGTTTATGGAGACATGCAATGGAAACGGGGTTGGCCGCCGGTGGAGCTGGGGTTCCAGTTGCTGGGGCTGGGGTTGGTGGAGAGGCCTGGAGAAAAGTCCGGATCTCATTGACGGCGCTGGTCACTTGGTTGATTGCCTCTCCCATTCCATCCATTACCGTCTTCTGTTGAGCCAGTCTTTTTCCCTGTTCGGAAACCGCACGGATTACGTCCTCCGCTGCACTCATCGTCTGGCTGGATCTTGCTGTCACAACGGGCTTGAAAAAGTGCAATTGCGGACAACGGTGTGGAGCAAAAATCAGAGGGCTTTAATAACAAAAATCAGAAGTCAAAATAACAATCCAGCTCAAAGAGCAAAGAGAAACCAAAACTTCACCAGTACAACTCCCGGCAGCATAATTCAAGATCCAGCACAGAATATCAGATCACTGGGGTTTAAATAGGCCACACACCCAAACTGACACAGGTGTGGTAAATCACAGGTAATGATCAGTCAATTGTCCGAGACCGGAGGCCTCGGCGCCCTCTGTTGGCTCCTGTGGGTATGGCCGGCACTCCAGTCCTGACAGTTTAAGCCTTGAACTGAGTCTTTAGCTTGAAAGATGAGCAATAGAGTAATACTGTCAAAGCTGAAAGATGGAATAAATTATGGAATGTATAGCTTAACAGCTTGGAAGCCTGTCGGGGACAGTACAGTGACCTCTGGGCAATTTCTATGCACCCAACGGTGAAGACCATGTGTCTCTAGCCCACATGGGCTGAGTTCTGTGGTGCATGGCGTGGATAGTGGCGTGGTGGAAAGACTCCTCCCCCTTGGGTCAGAGCTGGTCGGGGGCAGTGCATTGACCTCCGGGCAGTCTCCTTGCACCCACTGGTGAAGACCGTGTGTCTCTAGCTCACTTAGGGGCTGAGTTGTGGTGTCCGTGGCGTGGTGGCGAGACTCCGCCCCCTTGGGTCAGAGCCGGTCGTTGACAGAGTGGTGTAGTGTTTGGATCACTGCCAGACACTCAGGACCCTGAAGCTGGACTCAGCCTGGTACCCAGCATCCTTTACTGGCCTCTCAGACCAGAATGCACGGTCACCAGAGACATGAGGCACGCTGATGCATGTGGGCGGAGCCACAGTGTGTGGGTGCACACGTGTGCGTGCATATGTGTGTGTGTGTGCGTGTGTGTGTGTGTGTGTGATGACAGTAGTCTCAAGTGTGTATTTGGGTCTGAGAGGCCAGTAAAGGATGCTGGGTACCAGGCTGAGTCCAGATTCAGGGTCCTGAGTGTCTGGCAGTGATCCAAACACTCTCCCTCTCTATTCCTTTCTCTCTCTCTCTCCTCCTCCTCAATCTCTCTCTCTTCCTCTCTCCCCCCCCCTCTCTCTCTCTCTCCTCCTCCTCAATCTCTCTTCAATTCAATTCAAATGGCTTTATTGACATGACACAACACTGTACATATTGATAAAGCAAGCGTTTGGACACTTGGACACTTAACTAGATGACTCTGTCCACAGCAACATTTATTCAGCGTTTGACCATCAGTACAAACCTCAGAGAACGGGCTCATCTGTCTGGCTGTAGAGATGACTATGATTACACACAATCTGATCACATACACTATCTACTACAATCTGATCAAATACACTATCTACTACAATCTGATCAAATACACTATCTACTACAATCTGATCAAATACACTATCTACTACAATCTGATCAAATACACTATCTACTACAATCTGATCAAATACACTATCTACTACAGTCTGATCAAATACACTATCTACTACAGTCTGATCAAATACACTATCTACTACAATCTGATCAAATACACTATCTACTACAGTTTCATCAAATACACTATCTACTACAATCTGATCAAATACACTATCTACTACAATCTGATCAAATACACTATCTACTACAATCTGATCAAGTACACTATCTACTACAATCTGATCAAATACACTATCTACTACAATCTGATCAAATACACCATCTACTACAATCTGATCAAATACACCATCTACTACAGTCTGATCAAATACACTATCTACTACAATCTGATCAAATACACTATCTACTACAATCTGATCAAATACACTATCTACTACAGTCTGATCAAATACACTATCTACTACAGTCTGATCAAATACACTATCTACTACAATCTGATCAAATACACTATCTACTACAGTCTGATCAAATACACTATCTACTACAGTCTGATCAAATACACTATCTACTACAGTCTGATCAAATACACTATCTACTACAATCTGATCAAATACACTATCTACTACAGTCTGATCAAATACACTATCTACTACAATCTGATCAAATACACTATCTACTACAATCTGATCAAATACACTATCTACTACAGTCTGATCAAATACACTATCTACTACAATCTGATCAAATACACTATCTACTACATCCAGACTTTTATCTATCCCATCCTAGCTTAATGGTATACTGTATAGAAAGGGTACTTATTATGTCATTTCATGTTTGTGTTCATTTGTAAATGTTGTAAATTTTGTAAATTGTACATTTGTCACTTTTGTATTTGTACATTTGTATTTTGTAAATTGAGTATTAGAGTTTATCTGTAGCATCATATTGGAGCCGGCAGCAACATTCCACTGTGACTGTGCACCGTACATTACATGTGACAAATAAAAGGAATGTTGAATCTAGTGGACGTTTCTCACTGTTTCTGTGTGGATCTCGGTCTCTGGGAACACTGCTATAACATCCAGTCCTGTCCAGCGTCTGAACACCTCACCTGCTGCCCTCTGTGTGGTTCTGTGTGGTTCTGTGTCCCCAGGTCGGACCACCTGTACGGGTTCTTCATCCAGTGGAGTCCAGACGTGTATGGGGAGGAGGGTGTGGGGGGCGCGTCCCGGGAACCCGGCTTTGTGGTGGTCAAGAAGAACCGGGGGTCAGAAACGGGCGCAGATGATCCACCGGTACCAGATATCACCTCCAAGGACTGGGAGGTAAGAGACAGAGAAGTACTGATACTCTGATCATAACCCTAGATACAGTACTCAGAGAAGTACTGATACTCTGATTATAACCCTAGATACAGTACTCAGAGAAGTACTAATACTCTGATCATAACCCTAGATACAGTACTCAGAGTACTGATACTCTGATCAGAACCCTAGATACAGTACTCAGAGAAGTACTAATACTCTGATTATAACCCTAGATACAGTACTCAGAGAAGTACTAATACTCTGATTATAACCCTAGATACAGTACTAAGAGAAGTACTGATACTCTGATCAGAACCCTAGATACAGTACTCAGAGAAGTACTAATACTCTGATTATAACCCTAGATACAGTACTCAGAGAAGTACTAATACTCTGATTATAACCCTAGATACAGTACTCAGAGAAGTACTGATACTCTGATTATAACCCTAGATACAGTACTCAGAGAAGTACTAATACTCTGATTATAACCCTAGATACAGTACTCAGAGAAGTACTTATACTCTGATTATAACCCTAGATACAGTACTCAGAGAACAACACCTGTGTTTCAGCACCATGAAATGCCCCAGTATGTCTATACAGTTACAGTATGTCTCTATGGTTACAGTATGTCTATACAGTTACATGTCTATATAGTTACATGTATATACAGTCACATGTCTATATAGTTATAGTATGTCTATACAGTTACATGTCTACAGAGTTACAGTATGTCTATACAGTTACAGTATGTCTATAGTTACATGTCTATACAGTTACAATTATTTATATTATATAAAACATACACCTATGAGGTGAAGCCATGTTTACAAACCCTCAACTTCATAATAATCAGCATATGGTCTTTAGTGTATGTATACAGTACATACAGTACATAAAGAACAAACATGGTCCCTCCCTACACTAGCTGATGCTTGAGGCCAGGCTTGCTGTTAGTCCCAGCGCCTGGGGTTCAGAGTAGCTCTGCTCAGGCCACACTCTCCTGACAACCAGGCTCTCACCGGCCAACAGGAGACCCACTGTTTAGAGCAAATTACATTTACATTTCACTCAATTCGGGAAATTAATAGAAACCCAAGGTCTGCTTTTAACTTGGAAAATCCCAACTTGAAGGTCACCTGCTTGTTTTCGTCTACCTGAAAATAGAACGAAGCCAAACCATGTTACACGAGTTGCGTTCTCATCTTAAGGGTTCTCTAGGATCATTTTTTTCACAGTGTTCTTCTGCCAGCTTTCTGACTGTTGGCTACCGTACTGTATGTTGAGTACTGTAGGCTTTATTCTGTGTGTTGTCACTAGGCTTGTCACGGTACCAGAAATTCAAGTGTCAACAGTGTTACACACTAGTGCTATCGCTAACTTGCTAGCAAGAGGCTAGCGCAGGTCATAAAAAGGAACAGAGATCCCATCACGGTTCTTCCCCAAAAGGCATCTCCCCAAACTTGGGTCTACTAGCACGGAAACATAAACCATAACATGCTACACGCTGTCACTCCCACAGTCCAAGTGTCAATACACACAGTGCCCTACACAATGACAACCACTTATATTTAAAAAAAAGGAAATAGAGGCTGCACACTGGAACATGCATCGGACTTACTTTTTCATGTACTGTTCCCTTAGGGTTTTGCACCTGGTTTATATTGTGGATGTGCAAGTTCAACTTTTTTGTTCCTTTTAATCACTTATATTTTCACATTATCATCCTACATGAATTATCCTTACCAAATGGCTAATAGATGTCTTCTCCTACTCGCGTGCTTCCCTGTTTCTAGCTGAACTCGGTCGTCATCGTAGTGTTTTGTAGTGACAGTCTTAAGTAATCAACGAGTAACATGACGTTATTGGGTTGAACTAGCGGTCAGTTGCGTCGGGCTCGGCGGGATCGACAAGGTAGGCTACTTTCCATACCATGGAAAAACAGGTACCATCAGTACCGCAGCAATGTAAGTACTGAATTAGTACTGAAGTACCGAGTACCGTGACAAGCCTAGTTGTCACTGTAGCGTCTGGATGCATGAACATGAATGTAATTGTCCACCAACCTATAATGTCTGTTTTAGTTTTTCTTCTGTCTTTAAAATGACGTTTTCTCTTTGAGAGGATGCAGGTGAACGGGTATGTAATGTCTTGTCATGTTCCAGACACCTGTGTGTGTGTGTATGAGCGTGTGTGTGTGTGTGTGTGTGTGTTTGAGTGTGTGCGTGTGTGTGAGTGTGTGTGTGTATGAGTGTGTGTGTATGAGCGTGTGTGTGTGTGTGTGTGTGTGTGTGTGTGTGTGTGTGCGTGTGTGTATGTGTACCTAGCCTACTGTGTGTGAGAGACTCATATTGGACAGACAACAGTTCAACGGAATGTGTTAATGGTGATTTGTTGCTCTTTCTTTCATGTACACACTGCATGTCCTATGCTATCTCTGATGGGCTGGTATTCTAACAGACAGGTAGGCCTATAGGAGCTGGATTAGCAGTACAGACAGGTAGGCCTATAGGGGATGGATTAGCAGTACAGACAGGTAGGCCTATAGGGGATGGATTAGCAGTACAGACAGGTAGGCCTATAGGGGATGGATTAGCAGTACAGACAGGTAGGCCTATAGGAGCTGGATTAGCAGTACAGACAGGTAGGCCTATAGGGGTTGGAGTAGCAGTACAGACAGGTAGGCCTATAGGGGATGGAGTAGCAGTACAGACAGGTAGGCCTATAGGAGATGGATTAGCGGTAGCCAGGTAGAATCCCTGCTGTGAAGATACAACGGAGAAGTCCAGTCCTCAAGTCACTGACGAATCAGAGGAGACGTTCCACTCGTCCTGTAGTCCTATTGGCTGGGCTCCCTGGCCCGGCCCAGCCTGAGTAAGTGGGCGTGGTCTGTGGACTGGGATATCTACGGGAGTTTCAAAGTGTCCAGCGGCGTTTAACGGCGAGGTGGAAAGAAATAGTGAATCTGGTTTAATGTTGTGAAGTCTGATGAGGAGGATGCTGAACATGTTCTTCTACAGGCGGGTGAAGGAGAAGGCGCTGCTCAGGCCGAAGTACAGCTTCGTGGTATGATGCATCCTCCCATGTGCACACGATAACTCCTCTGTTGCCGAGTTCACTTCAGTACTTTACTAACTTAATGTATTGTTTGGTTGACTTGTTTAACTTAAGACTGCAGCTGCGAGGAAAGACGAGACCGACTCGAAGTTCAAAAGCAACAGATGGTTTTTCAGGGCGCAGGGGGCTTGGTGATAGGGTGTTTATTTAAAGAGCCGTGACCTAACGTTACAAGTACGGGCACCCTTCTCTGAACTGGCTCGGTCTACCAACCTTAAAGTCAGACAGGATAACTGGAAGCCTGAGAAACGGCACAAGAACAAACACGCAGCTGCGTGGGTGCGTCCATGAACTCAGCAGACAGACATAGTCCCCAGACACCCTCGGGTCCCCAGACACCCTCGGGTATCTCGACTTGGCAGCGATGTGAAGTTCCAGAGAGCGGCGTGTGATATCTATAGTACTGCATCGCGTGGGTAAACGAAAAGGAGATTGCATTCAGCGTTATCACACACACACAACGTAATCAAATCTAATGCTGACTTGCCCAGTCGATAGCGCGATCGTGTTGGTTCTGTCTGCGCCGTGGCGAGGAGCCCAGGAGGATCCAGGAGCCCGTAGGAGGATCCAGGAGCCCGTAGGAGGATCCAGGAGCCCGTAGGAGGATCCAGGAGCCCGTAGGAGGACCCAGGAGCCCGTAGGAGGATCCAGGCTGGATGGGATGTTGTTCTCGTCGCTCTGTGAGACGAGGGAGTTCAGAGCAGCGGTCGTTGTTGTCATCATCTGTCAAGATGAGTGACTACGAGACAGAGAGTCTGAGCCACTGTTTTAGGACAGGAGACATGCTCGTTCACCACCACAGCAGGCTTGCTTTCTCAGTGTGCATATGATTTTTATTTTGCTATTCTTCCACTTTGGCTTTACCACTAAATTATGCTCACTTGTTTAGAAAGGAGATGCACTTGTGAGTTCTGACGAGTAGTAGTACACTGACTTCCAACATTAAAGTCGCTCTCGCTCTGGATAAAAGCGTCTGCTAAATAAGTGTAGCCTACTGATTAGTAGATGATGACTTGCGTGTGGGAGGCCGGACCCAAGTCTAGTCTTGGAACTTCTCGTGGGCGTGATATTTAGTTCAGTGTTTATTAGTACTCTCGCCATGCAGCGAGGATAGTCTGTTGTTGTCTTGATTGAGCAAAAATAAGTGATGTTCACATGTTTCTTCTGTAGGTGAGCCTTTGTAAACAACATGTTGACCCTGCGTGTGTGTTGTGTGTGTTTGGTGCAGCGATGTGGTCAGGCTCCGCAGGGCATATGTTATTAGCAGTGACGTCTTCTGCAGACTCTGTCACTGACCAACCTAATATGATCAAGACAATCCAGTTATATTAAGCTGGTTGATGCCATCTCACTGTTCTGGACCAGTCATACTGTACTCAGACATAGTCCCCCTGTTTGTCACATTTGGGATATACAAGTATGGGAAATCAGCATTCGTGGACATGCAGTTAACAAATGAAGAAAAAACAAATGTGTTTGCCATTATCAACTAGTCTTTTCATTTATGATATTTTGGTTGTTGGTAGGCTCTTGACTTTTATCCTGCCAGAGGGGGGCTCATAGTTGTTTGTGGGCTGTTTCATAGAATGTGCAGGGACCAACAAGCATCGCTCGGTTAGCGCCAGATACCGCTAGTATACCTACTCCCCTCCCTTTCCAGCACACACACACACACACACACACACACACACACACACACACATACACCTTCCAACTCAAGAGCACACTTGTTCTCATAGAGGTGCCTCTGTCTGCTTGTGATTGGACCTTCCTGTGTTCAATCAGGCCCCTATGACCGTCTGATTGGTTGGCCCTTCTCTCCATCCCTCCTCTGGGATGTAGTGATTGGTCAGACGGTGGCTGGTGGCAGTTGGTCGTGACGTTCCTGTCTCCCCCCCCCCCCCAGGTAGTGTCGGTGGCAGAGTACCAAAGGAGGATCGATGCTTTAAACAGCGAGGACCTGCGCTCGCTCTGCAAACGCCTCCAGGTGTCCCTCTCACCCCCCTGACCTTTAACCCCACCCAGAGCCCTTCTCCACTCTGCTGCATGGAGGTCATCACCTTGGGTGGAGCGTTTAGCTTGGGTGGAGCCAGACCTTGCCTAGCCTAGCCTAAACTCGCTTTCGAGGCGGAGTTGTTAGCTTAGGTGGAGCCAGACCTAGCCTAGCTTAGCCTCGTTCTCTAGCTCTGCTCCCAGACTTCCAGATTATGTAAGACCTCAGATCATCGTTAGGTTGACAAGGGGTTGGGATATGAAAACCATCTGGCTATGTGGGATAGAAATGAGTCAGGAATGTTCCGGTCTTGGCCTGAGGTCTTCTCCCGCACCACCCCAGCTAAACACTCTAACCTCTCCAAACTCAGACTCAGCTGATCCATTCTGTATCAGTCTCTCTTATCCACAGGCCTGTCTGTCATGTCATCAATATCTCAATTGATTGGCCTGTCAGTTTATCATGGCTATCAGGTAGAACAGCAGGCTCCCTGCCTAGTGACCTTATTGACCCGACAGCAACCTGACCTGCCCTGTCAAATCTGACCACTGAACCTCAAACTAGGCTTGAACCTTGAACTAGGTTATGTATCACATCCAGACATGAACCTGTAACTAGGTTATGTATCACATCCTGAACCTCAAACTAGGTTATGTATAACATAGGGCTGTCAACGTTAACGCGTTAGCATACGTAATTAATCTGGAAACAACGCGTAAAAAAACGCAAATTAATCATATTTAAGCAAAATTAATCACATTATCAAATTTGACCCCAACTTCCCCCCGTGATTCTAAACGCGAGTGTTTACCTAACTGAGTTACTGGAAGGCATGTGGAACATGGATAAGTTATCTGCACGTTTCACACGCCTTTCAGAAATTCAGCCAGGTAAACACTCAGCTAAACACCTTCTGAGAACACAAACACTGAGACATCCCCTGGTGTCCTGAACAGCAAATTACATTTGAAAAAGCTTCCAAACTTCGAAGCTTGTGTCCATATAATATGTGCGTTCAGTTTTATCTAAACTGCGGTGATGTACTGCAGTGAAGTAGGCGACTGTCTTTTCACCAAAGCAAGTTGAGTAAAAACCAGGCCGGGTGAAGCCTGGCTTATGGGCATACACACAGCTGTTCTTTTGACAGTTCTAACCACTTTGTCATGCATTTCTTTATTCTAACATCACATACGTGTATGCCTAATTGATCTTTGTAAATACTAGTATATTAAACTTGTGTTTAATCATAATCATGATTAATCACAGCCTATCATTGTTTTTAACTCAATTACATTTTTTAATCGATGGACAGCACTAGTATCACATCCTTGTGTGTGGAAGAAAATTCAGAGCTCACTATTCCTAAAAAGCTTTGATGTGCTAAATGAATCTGAAATCCATGACTTGCCAATAGTAGGTACTGTGGTACTGTAGGCAGGCAGTACTTCATTGATCCCCGGGGGATAGATTATCTCGAAGGCCTAGATTGTGCAAACGATCCTATGTTGCAAGTATCAAGATGTCAAGTCAGAATGGGCCAGATGTGGGCCGGAGATAACCTTTGTGCTGTGATGCCTTTGTGGAGAATCCTGACTGGGCCAAGCTAGTCTGGTTTCAGGGGCCTGGTGAGTACTCCTCCCCTTCCCCCTCCCTCCCTCCAGGCACTGACTGCTGTGGTGTCTGTCAGATCGCTGGCCTGGGAGGGAAGGAATGTAGAAGGACAATGTTAGCTGAAGACGATCTAGGAGGTGATAGTCGCTTTTATGAGACACAATCAACACACTGAAGCATTTTCTCAAAAAACTAGGCCATGCGCTGGATTTCTCACGTCTGATTGGTCGTCCCGCTCTTCAGCCAACGTTTCTCTCATCTTTACTAACCTCTTACATTACCCAGCGTACCTCTTGGCCACCCCGACCTCCACCTCCTACTAATCCCAGCATCCTCCGGGTTCCACCAGCATGAGCGTGGTGCAAACATCCAAGACAGAGTTCTGCTAGCGATCGATCAATTACATCATGATGATCATGGATCAATGATGTCTGCCTGGTGTGATGGACCGGGGCGTATTGATCTGTGGGTCAGAAAGGGTCTGTCTGTCGGCCAGGGACTTCTTGGATATTTGCTGCGTTGCTGTGCCAGTGTTCTGTCTCTCTGCCGGTCTGTGCCTGTGTTTGCTGGTAGGTAACCTCTTAGCTCTCAACCTCTTTCTGAAGAGAACAGCTCTGCATAGCCTGCTCACAGCGCTGAACACTACAGGGTCGAAGGAGGTCAAGTACACTTCTAATTCAACTCTCTGCCAAAGGCTAATTTTAAAATGAGGCAAATCGTAAATGGATTTGAAGATACTCATTGGAAAATGATGAGCAGTTTCCACCCCAAGCGTGGAGAGATTTGGAATTAGTCTTGAATTTGAGAGAACCCCCAACCTCACCAATTAGGCCTACAGATAGACATGTCTGTTTCGGTGTGTACAGTCTAAGCTCAACCCTGTTAGTATGGGATGCAGGCTCAACCCTGTTAGTGTGGGATTAGTCTCGCGGGCCAGACGAGTCGACTTCCGGTCCAGATTGTGTACTACGTCTGGTATTCAGGCGCTGACATTTTGTTGAAGGAAGTTGGGGGAAAAACGGGCGGATATCCCGTCAAAATTCCGTAGAGAGTAGTAGACAGTCCAGACCGGAAGTGATTAGTTTTTTTAAGAACTTCCTTTTACAAATTCTAAGCGGCTGAAGTCCAGACTCTCCTCCGTAGAGAGTCTGGCTCCGAGACTAGTGTGGGGTGCAGGCTCAACCCTGTTAGTGTGGGGTGCAGGCTCAACCCTGTTAGTGTGGGGTGCAGGCTCAACCCTGTTAGTGTGGGATGCAGGCTCAACCCTGTTAGTGTGGGATGCAGGCTCAACCCTGTTAGTGTGGGATGCAGGCTCAACCCTGTTAGTGTGGGGTGCAGGCTCAACCCTGTTAGTGTGGGGTGCAGGCTCAACCCTGTTAGTGTGGGGTGCAGGCTCAACCCTGTTAGTGTGGGATGCAGGCTCAACCCTGTTAGTGTGGGGTGCAGGCTCAACCCTGTTAGTGTGGGGTGCAGGCTCAACCCTGTTAGTGTGGGATGCAGGCTCAACCCTGTTAGTGTGGGGTGCAGGCTCAACCCTGTTAGTGTGGGGTGCAGGCTCAACCCTGTTACTATGGGATGCAGGCTCAACCCTGTTAAAGGACCATACCGGTCTAAATATGATGTGATCTCCTAAAACTACTCACCCAACATTTATCACATTATCGCAATCCATTTTCCGAAGTAAAGCTCACGCTAAAAGATTTGCATTTTCACGTTTTACTTACATTTTAAAAGTTGAACGTGATGGCTTCAAAACATATTTTTAAATTGTTCCTTTGTTGTGCTGACAAACTCGTACCGGTTAGTTTCAAATCATTTTCAGTAGTTATTATTTTCGTTTTAACCCTCTTTGCACAGCCTACGCCAACGGTCTGTCTTCCTGTTTACATGGCAGCCGTTGCTAGGAGCGCTGGGTAGAGAATCTAGCGTAGGTGGATTAGAGAATATAGCGCAGGAGTTGAACGAATTCGAACGAAAATAATATAACATGAAAACTAATGAAAATTATTTGAAACTAACTGGGACGAGTTTGTCAGCGCAACGAGGGAACAATTTAAAAATATGTTTTAAAGCCATTATGTTCAAGGAGTGTTTAAGGAGATCAAATAGACCGGTATGGTCCTTTTAATGTGGAATGCAGGCTCAACCCTGTTAGTGTGGGATGCAGGCTCAACCCTGTTAGTGTGGGGTGCAGGCTCAACCCTGTTAGTGTGGGGTGCAGGCTCAACCCTGTTAGTGTGGGATGCAGGCTCAACCCTGTTAGTGTGGGGTGCAGGCTCAACCCTGTTAGTGTGGGGTGCAGGCTCAACCCTGTTAGTGTGGGATGCAGGCTCAACCCTGTTAGCTCTATGCAGTAGATCCTCCATGCTGCCCTGTGTCTGCTTCATCTCCACAAGCCAGGAGTGACACCTGACAGTATGGACATGCACACTCCACATCATTGATCTACTAGATTAATATTATTCCTCTCTCCTGTCCTCCTCTGTCCTGTCCTCTCTCCTCTCCTGTCCGCCTTTCCTCCTCTCCTCTGTATTGTGCCATGTCCAGCTAACCTGTGCTATTCTGTGATCAGATCACCACCAAAGAGGAAGTGAACTCTAAGCACAGCCCATCTGTCAGAGCTGACCTGGAGTCAGACATGTTCCGGCCCAGCCTCAGCGACCCCAGTGACCTTCTGCAGATGGAGCAGATCGAGAAGGTCAGTGTGAAGCTCAGCCCTGATACCAGACACTACTGCAGTATTATAGACTCTACCGCTGTATACTAGACACTACCGCTGTATACTAGACACTACCGCTGTATACTAGACACTACTGCTGTATACTAGACACTACCGCTGTATACTAGACACTACCGCTGTATACTAGACACTACTGCTGTATACTAGACACTACCGCTGTATACTAGACACTACCGCTGTATACTAGACACTACTGCTGTATACTAGACACTACCGCTGTATACTAGACACTACCGCTGTATACTAGACACTATACTAGATGCTACTGCTGTATACTAGACACTATACTAGACACTACTGCTGTATACTGTACCAGATACTATACTAGACACTACTGCTGTATATGAGACACTACTGCTGTATACTAGACACTACCGCTGTATACTAGACACTACTGCTGTATACTAGACACTACCGCTGTATACTAGACACTACCGCTGTATACTAGACACTACCGCTGTATACTAGACACTACTGCTGTATACTAGACACTACCGCTGTATACTAGACACTACCGCTGTATACTAGACACTATACTAGATGCTACTGCTGTATACTAGACACTATACTAGACACTACTGCTGTATACTGTACCAGATACTATACTAGACACTACTGCTGTATATGAGACACTACTGCTGTATACTAGACACTAAACAAGACACTACTGCTGTATACTAGACACTATACTAAATCAAATCAAATCAAACTTTATTTGTATAGCGCATTTCATACACAGAGGCAACACAATGCGCTTTACAGAGAAACTAGACACTACTGCTGTATACTAGACACTACTGTTGTATACTAGACACTCCTGCTGTATATATATGACTACCCTACATACATATGCCTGCCTGGCTGCCACTACCTTAGAGCCTCACACACTCGACACCTGTGATCTGGACGGACTGGAACCACACCGACCGTCTTCCAGGGATCTGGAATGGCTCCCATCACTGCACTTTCTTCATTGGCTCAGTCTATTTGAGCGGTTGGCAAAAAGCAGGTTGAAAATCCAGACGGACTGCTACTGCTGTGACTTTCACACTCCCAGATCTGGATCTGCTTACAATCTGGACGGATACGCATGCGACTTGTGTGTGACCAGTGTGAAAGGCCTTTAAATGCAGCTACACACCTGTCCTGCACACGTGACACGGTCATGCGTCCGTCGTCCATTTTGGCATATCAGCGCTCACTCATCAAACTCAAACAAGCGTCTGATCTGCTCCTCCGCATGCACACGCAGCTCAGAGCAGAGTCTAGAGGAATCACATTTTGTTTTCAATTCACATGACAAGAGTAGGGGGAGGGGGGGAGGTTATGGCTAATAGCCTCTTGTGGCTAGCTAGCCTAGCTAATGTTAGCCTAGCCACCGGAGTGGCTGTTGCCATAAGCTACTGTAGCTGGCTAGCTTATTCTAGCAGTCAGCATTCCATTCATAACAACACCGATTTGCAGAGGCAATTTGGCGTTGTATGCCTGCACAGCTGGCCTGCAAATGCGTGATCAGAGTGAGGTAAAAATAAGATAAACATTACTCAGTCCTGTGCTTCTTTATAATCAGAATCAGAATTAGTTTATTGCCATGTAATTTTGGTTGTATGTAATTTTTCAACATACTAGGAATTCAGTCATGGTGCATATTCCTAGTAGGCTATGTTGAAAAACTTCATGGCAATGAACAAATTCTGATTATAACGAAGCACAGGTTCGAGTGTAACGTTTATATCTGACCTTACTCTGATCGCTATGCTAAAGGTGTGCCCCAGGGATCGGTGTTGGGTCCTGTCCTTTTCACCATCTATATTAATTAGATTGTCTCTACACTAACTGGCCTAACTGGCATTTATATCAGCAGACTTATTGTTTTATTAGTCGGTGGGGAAAAAATCGCACCGTGACATCCCTAATAAATAACCTTCTAACAGGGCTTATGATGCTAGATACCAAACTAGTCCTTTAACACTGAGAAGGCTGATGGGGATCTGTCAGGATCCACGCCCTCTGGCACGCAGACACGCCCCCTGGCATGCAGACACGCCCCCTAGCACGCAGACACGCCCCCTGGCACGCAGATACGCCCCCTGGCACGCAGGCAGGCCCCCTGGCACGCAGACACGCCCTCTGGCACGCAGACACGCCCTCTGGCACGCAGACACGCCCTCTGGCACGCAGACACGCCCCCTGGCACGCAGACACGCCCCCTGGCACACAGACGGGCCCTCTGGCACACAGACAGGCCCTCTGGCACACAGACACGCCCCCTGGCAGGCAGACAGGCCCCCTGGCACACAGACAGGCCCTCTGGCACACAGACACGCCCCCTGGCACGCAGACAGGCCCCCTGGCACACAGACAGGCCCTCTGGCAGGCAGACACGCCCCCTGGCAGGCAGACAGGCCCTGGGAAGTGTGCTGCTCCCCGCATGGCGTCATCACAGCAGGGATCAGAGTTCTCCTCACCTCCCAGGGTGCCAAGCAACACAGACGCATGTGCGCACACACACACACACACACACACACACACACACACACACACACACACACACACACCTCCCGCAGGAAGAGCATCAGGTCTCAGCCTGTCATTACCCCCCCCACCATTGTATTAAATGTCTCCCTACTGAGCACGCTCTGTGTGTTCTTCCCTACTGAGCACGCTCTGTTCTTCCCTACTGAGCACGCTCTGTGTTCTTCCCTACTGAGCACGCTCTGTGTGTTCTTCCCTACTGAGCACGCTCTGTTCTTCCCTACTGAGCACGCTCTGTTCTTCCCTACTGAGCACGCTCTGTGTTCTTCCCTACTGAGCACGCTCTGTTCTTCCCTACTGAGCACGCTCTGTGTTCTTCCCTACTGAGCACGCTCTGTTCTTCCCTACTGAGCACGCTCTGTGTTCTTCCCTACTGAGCACGCTCTGTGTGTTCCCTACTGAGCACGCTCTGTGTGTTCCCTACTGAGCACGCTCTGTGTGTTCTTCCCTACTGAGCACGCTCTGTGTGTTCTTCCCTACTGAGCACGCTCTGTGTGTTCCCTACTGAGCACGCTCTGTGTGTTCTTCCCTACTGAGCACGCTCTGTGTGTTCTTCTCTACTGAGCACGCTCTGTGTGTTCCCTACTGAGCACGCTCTGTGTGTTCTTCCCTACTGAGCACGCTCTGTGTGTTCTTCTCTACTGAGCACGCTCTGTGTGTTCCCTACTGAGCACGCTCTGTGTGTTCTTCCCTACTGAGCACGCTCTGTGTGTTCTTCCCTACTGAGCACGCTCTGTGTTCTTCTCTACTGAGCACGCTCTGTGTGTTCTTCCCTACTGAGCACGCTCTGTGTGTTCTTCCCTACTGAGCACGCTCTGTGTTCTTCCCTACTGAGCACGCTCTGTGTTCTTCCCTACTGAGCACGCTCTGTGTTCTTCCCTACTGAGCACGCTCTGTGTGTTCCCTACTGAGCACGCTCTGTGTTCTTCCCTACTGAGCACGCTCTGTGTGTTCTTCCCTACTGAGCACGCTCTCTGTGTTCTTCCCTACTGAGCACGCTCTGTGTGTTCTTCCCTACTGAGCACGCTCTGTGTGTTCTTCCCTACTGAGCACGCTCTGTGTGTTCTTCCCTACTGAGCACGCTCTGTGTTCTTCTCTACTGAGCACGCTCTGTGTTCTTCTCTACTGAGCACGCTCTGTGTTCTTCCCTACTGAGCACGCTCTGTGTGTTCTTCCCTACTGAGCACGCTCTGTGTGTTCTTCCCTACTGAGCACGCTCTGTGTGTTCTTCCCTACTGAGCACGCTCTGTGTGTTCTTCCCTACTGAGCACGCTCTGTGTGTTCTTCCCTGGCAGCTGGCCAAGCACCTCCCCCCCAGGACGATTGGCTACCCGTGGACGCTGGCGTTCAGCACGGCCAAGCACGGCATGAGCATCAAGAGCCTGTACCGCGCCATGCAGGGCCTGGACACGCCTGTGCTCATGGTCGTCAAGGACCGCGATGGACAGGTGAGACGCACACACACACACACATGCACACATACATACACACACACACACAAGCACACACACATACGCGCACATACACACGCACATACACGCACACATACATACACACACACACACATACGCGAACATACACACGCACATGCACATACACGCACATGCACATACATACACGCACACGCACATGCACATACATACATACATACACGCACACGCACATACATACACGCACATGCACATACATACACACATACACACACACGCACACACATACACGCACATGCTCATACATACACGCACATGCACATACATACACATACACGCACACACACGCACATATACGCACATGCACATACATACACACACACACACACACACACATACACGCACATACACGCACATACATACAAGCACATGCACATGCACATACATACACATACACGCACACACACACACACACACGCCCGTCCTCATGGTCATCAAGGACCGCGATGGACAGGTGAGACGCGCACACACACACGCACTCACACACACACATACACGAACTCACACATACACGCACTCACACACACACACACACGCACTCACACACACACATACACGCACTCACACACACACATTCAGTAATGGATGTATGGATCGCTGTAGCGGTTTGGGTAACTCTTCCTTGGCTGTGTTGGGCTTGTTACTCTAAAAACGAGCGTTGGGCTCGTTACTCAAAACAATTTGAATACAATACTTATTACTTGTTATTCTTTTGAAAAGTAATATTACTTTACATATTACTCCCAGACCAAAGTAACTAGTTACTTTTGTAATAAATTACTTTCGTGTTGTTTCACCCCTGTGTGGGTGTCAGGGTAAACAGTCATGGCTTCAGACTACTCGTCTATGTACTACTCGTCTATGAAAATGTAATGAGGACGGCACTAGTGCCTCCTGCAATAAAACTAGGGCCAACACAAAGTTATGAACACCCAGATGTTTGTCTTATTAATTAGGAAAAGAGGCTGGCTTTGCCAGCGAGGGAGAGGCTGTGTGCCTGTTAGGGATGGATATTCATAAAATTTTAGCGATTCCGATTCCATTTTCAATTCTGCTTATCGATTCTCATTGGGCAAAAGAGTACAAACAGGTTTATTAACATTAATTTTCTTTTATATATACTTTGAACATGACAATTAGGCTACAGTGCTGTTTTTTTTAGGTGTATTCACCTTGAACTAAAAATAAAACTGACATAAACAAATCTGTATTTTTTCTATAGAAAAAGATAAATAAAACATGAATCATTCTGTTGAATTTTAAATCCAATAACAGTCTAACATGTTACTAGTAGAAATTACAATGCTCCTTCCATTTAAAAAGGGTATATGAGCTGAGCTG
>NC_140260.1:7342976-7372976 GCF_949987555.1 Borostomias antarcticus | reverse complement strand
ATAGGCTTTCCTAGTTATGCTGTATAGGGTTACCATGGGCGACGGGCGCCCCACAGAGCAGCCAGGGCCAGCCATCTGGGAGAGAAGATTGAGACTCGCTTGGTAAAATAGACTAGCCTCTGTCCTCTACAGGACCATCTTGCTTACGCTCATCCAAGCTTGTCAGATCTACACTCCTGCCCTCCCCAGGGCTGAGAGCCTATCAGATTCAAATTCACATTCTCCACACATGTAATCACTTACTTAATTGACATGATATAATTGGTGCCAGCTGTGTAGAGAAGCAGATGTTTTCACCTATCCAGTCACGTTAAGTCAGGGATGAGCTTGAGGAGACCAGGCAGGGTGGAAGGAGGTGTTTTAGGGGGTTTAAATGTTGAGTCTTCCAAAGAAAGTGTCTCCTGTTTCAATCACTAAGGTGTCACACGATGGCTACTGACATTCTCACTGGTTCACCGTCTGTAATCGAACAACAATAAAACTCAATGTTACTTCAAGACTTGTTTCCTGCGCCTTGTCCTTTGTTTCTGTATTCATAGCTCAACTATCATGCCATGAAATTACATTCCGTTTTATGAAATGTCACTGTGAAATGTCTCTTCTGCTCGCTCTTCCTCGGTTGTCTGTCTTCTTGAGCCGAGCGCCCCCTAGTGTTCACACCACACACAGCCTCTGAGATGCCGGCCAGCGGATCATGGTGCAGATAAATCAGTGGACAGTAACCGGTAACAGCCTCTCGGCATGTTCTCCTCAGCTAACACAACAGTGACCCCTACAGGCGAGAGTGCACAGATCAGGGACATGCAGTGTCGCCATGAGCTTTTATTTTTGTGTGTTGGCTGTAAGCCGACACACCAAGGAGAGGGAATCATTTTTGTCTTCTTTCTTTCTTTCTTTCTTTCTTTCTTTCTTTCTTTCTTTCTTTCTTTCTTTGTGTTGTTGACCTGCAATTCCATTGCTGCTACCACAAGAGGCAGTGGTCCCAGAACATCAAAACCAAAAGACAGGATTCATACTTAAGTTGTTACTACTAAGTTAGAAATGTCCTTTATAGAAAAGAACATGAAAATGTAGGTAATTCCATTTTTTTTTTATCCAAAGTTATGAAGTCCAAATGACACCCTATAAAAAAAAGACCCTGTAATTGTTTGCGTGAAAAAAACTAGAAATCTAGAAAGGGTGCTTGGAGAGCACAGACCTCTGACCATGAATGCAATTCATCAGTATGTGCAGTTGTTGAATGTGTAAGTGGACAAAAATTAACAGACGGTGATTGAGAGATAAGAAAGTGGAAAGGTCTCTCTCTCCCTCTCTCTTTCTCCCTGGGCTATCAGAGGTCTCTCTCCCCCTCTCTCTTTCTCCCTGGGCTATCAGAGGTCTCTCTCCCTCTCTCTCTCTTTCTCCCTGGGCTGTCAGAGGTCTCTCTCTCTTTCTCCCTGGGCTATCAGAGCCCATTCAGTAGGCCTAGGGTACAATCAAACCTCAATAACAGATACATGTTGACACTTTTATTAAACTATGTACAAATGTACATCATTTACTAAATACAAAAAGTTTCAGAGGTTTCTGTTAGCAGTCTTCTGTCTTTTCCCTCTGTCTGGTCGCAGTCCCTGGTTTGCTCTGTTTTTAACCTGAGGAGGGGAGAACACAATTACTACTGTAAGTCTTGAAACTTAAAGGAGTAGTAAAGGGAAAATGCATGTTTAGCCCTGTTTTAAGGTTACTTATGATCATATACAATGGTTCAGATCAAAACGTTGACAAAACTAGCACTTTTGAGAAAGTCTGATAATTGCTCTACCACCGTTTAGATCATACAATGGATGTGGGTGGGCACCTTGAAACATCTTTCAAAAACATGTTAAACTCTCGATTTCAAAGACAAGAAGCTCACTGAGGGGGTAATTGGTGTCCGTTGGTGTTCTGACATCAAATTCGCCGCAAAGTATGAATCCTGTAGGGTTTTATTGATCATTTTATGAAATCCATTGACTTGTATTGAAGCGACCGTTGTAGATGTGTAGATCAATCCGCAGAGGGGATTCAGGAAGCGGAACTACTTACGGTAGCTATTGTTATTGTTTATGTTGCTAGGCTACACACGTATGTGCTGCGACTAAATAGTTCTACGCTAAATATTTTAAAAAGCCTTTCCAGATGAACTAGAATCTTACTTTATGGCGAATTATATGTCAGAACACCAACGAACGCTACTCTGCACCCCTTGTATCCTCAGTCCCTTCCATGGTGTCCCAGTGTACCTTTAGGACCGCCCCTAATCAATTCTTCCTAGAAGGCAGAAGATTGTGGCTCCTAGGGCCAGAACTCCCACAGCAAGGAGTATTTTAGCCGAGAGGTCCCAGGACTGTGTGCCACTGTCCAGAGCCCTGATCCTGGTCGGTCTTTTGATCATGGGAGTGACCAGGGATACTCTGGTCCTCTGGTGGGCGTTGGATGTCTTTTTCGCTAAGGTCTTAACTAACAGGTCCCAGACCCAGAATCTGCAGATCTCCATATGGTCCCAGACCCAGAACCTGCTGGTCTCCATATAGTCCCAGACCCAGAACCTGCTGGTCTCCATCTGGTGGGCGTCGGTTGTCTCTGCCACAGTTTGAAGACCAGTGAAGGAGGCGAGGTCAAAGTCAAGTGGAAGTCGTGGGTGACGCGGTCCAGGTGGAGAGGCAGCCCACTGTTTAGGCAGTATGGAAGACATCAGGGTATCTCTGAAGGCCTTGATGTCTGAAGGATCAATCTTGATCACCGCCACTAAGAGAGCAACTCCAATAAGAAGCTTTAAATGCTGAAAAGCCATCAGAAAAGTCAGAAATGTTCACAGGAAATTCAATAGTGAATGCACTCCAGGGTGATGTGACTGTATGTATATATAGCTGTCTTTGTTATGATGTCATAGAAGAATTGTTCTAGATGTCATAGAAGAATTTTGATCATGACAGCCCAGCATTCTAATTAGTTGTTGAGTGTTCCATCTACTGTATGGGATGCTCATCCTAGTTATCTGTACATTTTTTATTAATTGTGCATGTTTGTGTGTGTGTGTGTGTGTGTGTGTGTGTGTTCTGTGTCTGCCATCATTGGCAGTCATTTCATATGGAAAAGACGCTGTTACCTATATCCATAAATAGCTTTGATCTCCCTGCTGGGACTACTGTATGTGAATTTGATCTTGCACTGCGTTGTGTGACTCTTGCTACTGTTGGATTTTGATATTGATTTGTATCTTTGATTGAAAATCCAATAAAGAAATTGAAATGTGTGTGGCATACGTCACACTGGGAAGATTACATGACTTCTCATGCCAAGCATTGCAGTGATGCCAACAGGAGCAGCACTTTTAAGAAACTATATACATGATTTACACTATGTACATAATTTATAAAAAACTAAAACAAAACACAATCACTATAATATACAAGAAAACTACATTATTTACTGCCCTTCCCTGGGCTTGAACTCCAACCTACTGGTTTGAAGTCACACACACCCTACCGAAGGAGCTAGAGTCTGTTACTCTCAGGTCTGGGGCCTCATTTATCATTGAGGTACGCCTTCTTTTACACGGTCTTTTTCGCGATTTCAGGCGTACGCCATTTCCCCCCCCCACATTGCGATTTATCAAGCCGAAAGGGTGGAAATTTAGTCGCCTTTCTCCGCGCTTTTGTACGACACCTCTCAAGTTGTCGTACCGATTTACACGGTGTTCTACGCCCTTTTTGAACACAGGGGGAACTGGCGACGCAGGTGGTGCGTCGGTGAATTACTATGTTTGACGGAGAGAATACGGGGGGCTCACACGCTTGCGTTTGATGCGTCAACTTTGACGGATGCCATTCACTTTCGCTGCCGCACGCAACAACAACCAATCACATTGTCCAAAACTGCGCTCGCAACAGCCGAGTATATTCTCCGAACCTGCTAGCGCGAACTATTTTGAAAACCCACCCGGCTTTTCGTTTAGTGCTGTCATGGATGCTAATCTGGTCGAACGTGTGGCGATCGTTTATGCATTGTGGTTGAGGCAACGTGAACGTGGTGCCCGCAGGTATTGGGTACATCCTATCCTGAAAACAAACAATTCAAACAGCGATTGTCCTCCATCTTGGTATCGAAAAATGTGAAAATCCCGCCTTGCGATGACGTCTTTCTCCGTCAAGACATCTGATTGGTCGGCAGCTCCGGCAACGCATCTGAAAGTTGAAAATGTTTTAACTTTCGACGCTAGCAACGCAGGCAACGCAACGCACCGGGACAACAACGGAACCAGAATGCCATTCGGCTGCAGCCATTGAAAGTGAATGGCATCCGTCAAAGTTGACGCATCAAACGCAAGCGTGTGAGCCCCCCCGACAGTTCATGAACGCACAAACATGTAGGCTAATAGCCCAATTCAGCACTAACATATATCGCAATGCAAGATTAGACGTGTCCTCTAACCGGCTCATTCATGGTCCGATATGGATTTGTTGCCCAAACTGAACCTATGCGCTGTCCCAAACCTTTCCGCGCTATATGTCACACACTTAATGCAGGCACTCCATCAAACGCCAATAATTGACCAATTAGATTGTCATTAATATGTGATCATGTGCAGCTGTTTGCTGTCCGCTAGGCATATAAATGACAGTCCCCCTGTGCGTAAAGCTAGACAACATGAATCCTGCGCTACTACTACTGCTAGTTGAGCATGCACGCGCCGATGGTGGGAGGAGGAGGATTAGGAGGGAGCGGGTGTTCCGCGACCAACACGATCTGCTGGCCCATGATGATGACTGGCTAATAAGCCGATATAGACTACCAAGAGCCGTGCTCTTGGAGCTATGTGCTGAACTGGGTCCAGCATTGGAACGGAGCACCCGGCGCACCCACGCAACATCCGTGCCAACACAGGTAGGCCTACGGACCACATACCATATAGAATAATGATGCCAAGGCAGCACTCCCAATAATAATGAAGAATGTGCTGTGAACATTTGGACATAATGAAGTCATGTTAATCCACTTGTCCTGGCACAGGTACTGACCACGCTGGGTTTCCTGGCAACCGGGACATACCAGCGGGAACTAGCCGACAGGTGTGTAATGTGTCTGATAACTCAACATTAGTTTGCTCATCCTTGGGACCGAAGCCCCTGCTGGGTATGATCTAATCCTGCTAAATATTTCCCCCATAGGTCTGGAATATCTCAGCCGTCACTGAGCGCCATCATGCCTGCAGTCTGGGATGGCATCCTCAGGATGCACGCTAGGTACATCCGGTTCCCTTACTCTGTGGAGGAGCGGACCGACACCAAAAGGCGATTTGCAGCAATGGCCGGTCTCCCCAATGTGATTGGGGCCATTGACTGCACCCACATATTGATAAGGGCACCATCCAATAATGAATACGTCTATGTGAATCGGAAAAATGTGCACACCATAAATGCCCAAATCATATGTGACGCCGACATGCTCATCACAGGTGTAGTGGCACGGTGGCCTGGCTCCACACATGATTCGTTCATCCTGGCACACAGCAGGGTAGGGGCTAGACTGGAGGCAGGCGCTGCGCGTGACGGCTGGCTTGTCGGTGAGTGCATATGCCAATATACATATTCAAACCTGATAAGAATGAGAACCAGTTCTGACTGATGATTCTGTCACCCACAGGCGACAGTGGCTACTACCTGATGGAGTGGCTGCTGGTTCCCTTCCCGGCCCCTCAGAATGAGCAGGAGACCCAGTTCAATGAGGTACATGCCCGGACACGCAATGTCGTGGAGCGCGCCATCGGCCTCCTCAAGGGCCGATGGCGCTGCCTAGATTCGTCGGGTGGTAGACTCCTCTACCACCCGACCAAAGTCTGTACCATCATCCGGGCATGTACCATCCTCCACAACGTGGCAGTACGGCGCGGAGTGCACCTCCCTCCGGCCCTCCTCCCATGCCAGAATGTGGACCCAGCCCCTCAGCCCCCTCCACGTCATGAGGGGTACCAGCGGGGCCAAAGGGCCCGCGCTGAGGCAATGCAACAACTATGAACACCTGACAAGTAAGATTCACATTAACCATTTTATTGGGGGTTGGTGAGTGACTGTGTGAGGTGTGTGAGTGCGTTTGTGAGTGACTGTGTGAGGTCTGTGAGTGTGGTAGTGAGTGACTGTGTGAGGTCCGTGAGTGTGGAAGTGACTGACTGTGTGTGGGCCGTGACAGCATGTGTGAGTGTATGAAGTGCAGTGAGAATGTCCTGTTGGCCCTGGTGGAGAACTGTTGTGACCTCCACCAACTGCTGCACAACCGCCCCAATCCCTTCTGCCATGTCCCTCTGGGCCCCTAGGGCGTCCGTCTGGGCCTCCAGCACTGCGTCAGAGATGTAGCCCAGACGGTCTTCCCCAGGGACAGGGACGCTGGCAGCAGGGACCGGGGCGCTGGAGCCAGTGGTGGGGGCGTGGACCGGGAAGTGGAGGCGTGGACGTTGGCGGTGGAGGCGTGGACCGGGCGGTGGAGGCGTGGACCGGGCGGTGGAGACGTGGACCGGGTGGGGGAGGCGTGGACCGGGCGGTGGAGGCGTGGACCGGGCGGTGGAGACGTGGACCGGGTGGGGGAGGCGTGGACCGGGCGGTGGAGGCGTGGACCGGGCGGTGGAGACGTGGACCGGGCGGGGGAGGCGTGGGCGGTGGAGGCGTGGACCGGGCGGTGGAGGCATGGACCAGGCGGTGGAGCCAGAGGTGGAGGCGTGGGCGGTGAAGGACGCCATGCTGGAGACGGAGGCGCTGGAGGCACTGGTGGTGGAGATGGCACTGGAGGTGGAGGCCGGCGCGCTGGAGGTGGAGGCACTGGAGGTCGTGGCGCTGGAGGTGGAGGCTGCAACCGGCGGGGGCACGACCGTCAGGTCCAGGATCATTGCAGACTCCCCCTCCTCTGAGTCCCACCCCACGTCAGAGTCTGGGAAAACAAGATTTCATTTAGTTGGGGTTTTTCAGTTAACCTTATTTTCCAAGACACCTTCTATGGTGAAGCCATATGTATTTGTTATGTTTGTCTGTTGCCAGCTTAATAAATGGTTAAGTGTGATTTACCGGGGTCGTCTGCAGTGACTGTCCTGTCCGACTCCTCCCCCTCCCCCTCGTCCGCCGGGACGACACCATCCGTGCATTCACGGCCTATGATCACCTCGATGGTGTCGTCCAACGGCGTGGGAGGGGGTGGTGCCGGGCCCCCACCGGTGGTGCCGGGCCCCCACCGGTGCGTCTGTGGGCAGTAATGCGCTTCTTGGCCTCCCTCTGTAACAATGCTAGTGTTAACATTGCACTACACACGTTGTGGTAGGAGGGTACACATGGGTATGAGATTAGATGTAGGCTATTACAGGAATGACACCCACCTTCAGGTCAGTCCACTTTTTCCTGACCTCCGTGGCACTCCTCCCTGTGGCGCCGGCCTCATTGACGGCCCTCGCCACCTCCAACCACTCAGTGCCTTTGCGCTTGTTGGTGAGGCCCGGGCCATAGCTGATTAGATGGGAGAGTATTAATCTCCCATGGGGGACAATGTCTAATGTGGTCCAACATTATGAAGTGATCATCTGGGGTTATTGTTCCATGTTTGTGGTCCTAAATCAATCATAGCCGGCCACATGATGTTGGGAATGTTTGCTTCCCTCACAGCCACATGTTACAGTATGTCCGTGTATGCCAAATCCTAGATGCACAACACGTAGCTAAACTAGGCTACTAAGCTGTAGGAGCAATCAGACAAATGTAGGCTATTAATACCTTCCGAAGAGGATTGCCTTCCTCGCGTGGACCTCACCAACTAGCACATGCACCTCCGTCTCCGAAAAGTTCCTCTTTTTCCCCCTTCGTTCCATGTTTCAATGTCCCGCCTGGGTGCTCCACGCTAGCCTTTTAAGCCGATTCCTTCCGGGAAACCACGTTTGGCCACTCATGGTTTTGACCATATATGGTTGGATTAGGGCGTGGCGAGGGCGGAACACGGGGCGCGTGCGCGTACGCTCTCTTCCCCGCCAGTCTCGGATTTCCCGTGCAGGAAAGGGCGTACGACATTTTTGATAGATCCGAAAAGCGTGTAAATATTCTCGTCGTACGCTACATTTCGCATTTTCCGCGTTTTCGTCGTACGCCCTCTTTTACACCAGAATTTACACGCTCTTTGATAAATGAGGCCCCTGATCTCTTCTAGACCAATAATAATAAGTTGATACATATCATGTAGATACAGATATATGTTCCTATTATTTGTGTCAACATACTTTACATCTGTGAGCAGTGGTGGTCGGTGGGAAGTAGTATTCTAACTCCACAGTGAAATTTTTACTTTTTAGCACGTTCTCTCAAGGCGGAGGTAACAACATACAGTTTGATACTGCAATCATGTCCGTATCACGAGATACCATCCAGGGCCCTTGGACTATTTTTGTGTGTTGGCTGTAAGCCAACCACCAAGAAGAGGGAATCCTATTTGTCGCTCCCTTCCTCTTTCTTGTTGTTGTTGACCTGCAGTTCTATGTTGCTACCACAAGAGGCAGTGGTCCCAGAACATCAAAACAAAAAGGTTCCACAGATTTCCCAGGTCAGCGGTGGCCGAGAGGATAGTGCGCTGTTAATATTATACCTCCATGTGCGCAGACCGCGAAGGTTGTGAGTTCAATCCTTAGTGTGGACATACCAAGGTACCATGACATATTTTGTCACTGGATGTTATAGAAGTTATGTAACGAGCGTGGGTCATATTTGTTAATTATAGACCCTTTTACAGCCTAGTCAGCACAAGTAGCCTATGCGCGCGCATTCTTGGAACAGTAGCAGAGGAAGACAGAAGAAATCGCCATTATTAAGCGTACGGACTGGACTGAGGAAATCATCAGAAATGCCTGCGTTTGCGGTGCCCATTTTATATCAGGTAAGTTATTTTCTGTCCCTATAGCGCCCTAAAATACAGCTTGTCGGTGGACACGCAACCGTATGCATTTCAGATTGATCATGTTGGCAATGTGTGTGAATTTGCTGCTATGTGAGAGATAAGGACCTGTTGTCACATGTCATTGACAAGCTTCCCCTTATGGTGTCAGAATGATGGCTTATGAATGCGATGTTATGTTAAATACAGTAGCCCTGAGATGGTTAGCACTGGCAGGGCTGTTTCAGTTTGATAAAAGGCGTTGTGGTGTTTGAGCACGAGTTGTCGTAGCCTAATGGACTTTGTTTTGGTGCGGAATTATAGTTGTTTACGTTTTGATAGGAACAATTAAATTGTCCCAAGTGTTGCAAATTATTGGTACCCCTACCAGTGACGATTGCTCCAGGGTTACACATACAAATCCAAATAAAACTTCATTTGAAAACTTGATCAAAAGCCATCGTTCTGACACCATAAGGGGAAGCCTGAAATCGACTTTCATGTAAGGGGGCTGGTTGGCTAGCTGACCCAAACGCAGGACCACGGACACAGACGGACAGTTCTAAGCCCAGAGGGCGGTTTAATATTAAAGCGGCAGTACAGAGGGCAAGGCAAAAGGGTAGTCAAGTTCAGGCAGGGGTCAATCGATCAACAAACAGTCCAGAAAACGTAATCCAAGCCGTGGTCGAGGTCCGGTGAGAATGGGTCGGGGAAGCCGTGTGTCAGTCCAGGAAAAGAGCAGCAAACAAAACCGGAATCACAAGGAATCTTAGGGAAGAACTGGCGACGAACGTTGGGAAGACCGGGTTCTTATAGGGGAGGTGATTGGATGAGTGGTGGCAGCAGGTGAGCTGCGCCCTCGGAGCTCGTTAGCGGAACCGTGTTCAGGTGTGCGGGGGTGATTACGTCGGAGGGCGCGCAGAGTGCGAGCTGAAGTGGAAGGCCGTGGTGTGCGCGCTGCGGGAACGGTGGTGGGAGCTGGAGAGCGCCCAGGCGGAGGCGGAGCCGTAACAGGACCCCCCCCCCCCATGCGGGAGCCACCGGGCGACCTACCCGGGGCATCCGGGAACTCCCGGTAGAAGTCCCGGAGGAGAGCTGGGGACATGATGCGGGAGCGGGGCTCCCACGACCGCTCCTCCGGACCAAAGCCCTCCCAGTCCACCAGGTAAACATACCCCCGGCCCTGGCGACGGACCTTCAACAGCCTCCTCACAGACCACTGCGGGTGGCCGTCAACCAGTTGAGGAGCCGGGGGAGCCGCCGCCGGGGGCACGAGGGGGCTGGTGATGTGGGGCTTGATCCGGGAGACGTGGAAGACCAGGTGGACACGCCGCAGGGAGGAGGGCAGGTCCAGCCGGACCGCGACAGGGTTGATGACCCGGCTGATAGGGTAGGGACCGATGAAGCGGGCCGACAGCTTCCCGGAGTCGGTGTTGAGAGGCAGGTCGGCGGTGGAGAGCCAGACCCGCTGACCGACCTTGTACACCGGGGCCGGGGTGCGTCGACGGTTGGCCCCGCGGCTGGCGCGCTCAGCGGCACGGAGCAGCGCCGCGCGTGCGGACCTCCAGACCCTCCGACAGCGGCGGAGATGGGCCTGGACGGACGGGAACGCCACCTCGACCTCCTGGAGCGGGAACAGGGGTGGCTGGAACCCCAGGGAGCACTCAAAGGGCTACCTGCCGGTGGAGGAGTTGACCATGGCGTTCAACGAGTACGACACAATGTCCAGGGGAAGGCCATGGAGGCGGAAGACGTGCTGCTCCAGCAGCCCAGCCGTCTCCGCCGAGGTGGGAAGCTTGGGGAGACCCACGAGGTGCACCGACTTCGAAAACCGGTCCACTACGGTCAGGACGACGGTGTTACCATGGGACGGAGGGAGACCGGTGACGAAGTCGAGCGCGATGTGGCTCCAGGGACGGCTGGGCACAGGGAGGGGACGCAGCAGGCCCGCTGGCGGTTGGTGGGAGGTCTTGCTCCTGGCGCAGACCGGACAGGCGGCGACGTACTCCCGAACGTCCGCCGCCATGGAGGCCCACCAGAACCACCGGCGCAGGAAGGAGAGGGTCCGGTGCATCCCTGGGTGGCAGGCGAACCGGCTGCCGTGGCCCCACCCCAACACTTGGGTCCGCACGCTGTCCGGGACGTACAGCCGGTTGGGTGGTCCCCCTCGGGGACAGGGTTGGACGCACTGAGCCCTCCTGACCACTGCCTCGACATTCATGACGATGGCCCCGATGATCCGAGACGAGGGGACGATGGTCCCCGGAGGCTCGGGGTCCTCCTCAGAGTCGTGAATGCGAGACAGTGCATCGGCCTTGATGTTCTTCGACCCCGGGCGGTAGGTGAGGTGGAAGTCGAACCACCCGAGGTACTGGGCCCAGCGCGCCTGTCGGGGAGTCAACCGCCTGGCCGACCTGATGTACATCAGGTTCTTGTGGTCGGTCCAGACGGTGACGGGATTCTCTGCGCCCTCCAGCCAGTGCCGTCACTCCTCGAACGCCTCCACAACAGCCAGCAGCTCTCGGTTGCCGATGTCGTAGTTGGCCTCCGCAGGGGTGTAATGACGGGAGAAGAAGGCACAGGGGTGCATCTTGCCGTCCGCTGCTGACTGCTGTGAAAGGACTCCGCCGACCCCGGTGTCGGAGGCGTCCACCTCCACGATGAAGGGCCTGGACGGGTCCGGCTGGACGAGGACGGGTGCAGAGGTGAAACGCCCCTTGAGGCCGGCGAAGGCGGCACTGGCCTCAGGTGTCCAGATGAAGGGACGCAGAGGGGAGGTGAGGGCCGTGAGGGGAGCGGCAACCCGACTGTAGTCCCGGATGAAACGCCTGTATAAATTGGTGAACCCAAGGAACCCCCTCAGCGCCTTCCGGGAGGTGGGCTGGCCCCACTCGACGACAGCCTGGATCTTCTTAGGGTCAGGCCGAGTCTGTCCACCCTCCACGATGAGTCCCAGGAACTCCACAGAGGGAGCGTGGAAGGTGCACTTCTCAGCCTTGATGAAGAGGCGGTTCTCCAGGAGACGCTGGATGACGAGGCGGACGTGCTGGACGTGTTCCACAGCGCTCCTGGAGAACACCAGGATGTCATCGAGGTAGAGCACAACGAAGATGTCCAACATGTCCCGGAGCACGTCATTCATTACCTCCTGGAAGACGGAGGGGGCGTTGGTGAGGCCAAACGGCATGACCAGGTACTCATAATGGCCTCTCGGGGTCTTGAACGCGGTCTTCCACTCATCCATTACATTACATTACATTACATTACATTACATTACATTACAGTCATTTAGCAGACGCTTTTATCCAAAGCGACTAACAATAATTGCATTTAACGTAGGAAGAGCCAATGTACTACTACTTGCCAGAACTCACAAGTGCATCTTCTTTCTAAAACAAACAAGTGACTAAGAGCATAATCTAGTGCTGAAGGCAAAGTGCAAGAATCACAATCTAAAGTACAGTGCAATATAATATAATAAGTGCTTAGGTGGGAGGATTGTTGTAGTACTTCTTGAAGAGATGAGTTTTGAGCCTGCGACGAAAGATGGGCAGCGACTCTGCTGTCCTGACATCAGTGGGCAGCTCATTCCACCACTGCGGGGCCAGGACAGAGAAGAGCCGTGACCGTGTCGATCGACCGCAGGAGCCTCGGAGTGACGGGGCAACCAGTCGCCCTGAGGTAGCAGAGCGTAGTGGTCGGGAGGGGATGTAGGGTTTGACCATGGCCTGGAGGTAGGAGGGGGCTGTTCCTTTCATTGCCCTGTAGGTTAGCGCCAGAGTTTTAAACTGGATGCGAGCCGCTACAGGGAGCCAGTGTAGGGAACGGAGGAGGGAAGTTGTGTGGGAGAATTTGGGGTGGTTGAACACCAGGCGAGCAGCAGCTTTCTGGACAAGTTCCAGAGGTTTAATGGCTGACGCCGGTGCCCCCGCGAGGAGGGAGTTGCAGTAGTCCAGGCGGGAGATGACCAGGGCCTGGATGAGTACCTGCGCCGTTTCATTAGTGAGGAAAGGGCGAATCCTCCTGATGTTGTAGAGCATGAATCTACAGGAACGTGTGACGGATGTGACATGTGAGGAAAATGACAGTTGGTCATCCAGGGTCACACCCAGATTCCTCGCAGTCCGAGTCGGGGTCACCACTGTGTCTTCAATGGTGATGGCCAGGTCCCGGTGCGGACAGCCCTTCCCCGGGAGGAACAGCAGCTCAGTCTTGTCCAGATTGAGCTTGAGGTGATGTGCCGTCACTCCGAAATGTCAGCCAAGCACCCAGCTATGCGTGTCTCCACTTCTGTATCAGAAGGGGGAAATGACAGAACCAGTTGGGTGTCATCGGCATAGCAGTTATAGGAGAAGCCATGCGAGCGAATGACAGCGCCCAGAGATGTAGTGTAGAGGGAAAACAGGAGAGGACCCAGGACAGACCCTTGTGGAACCCCCGTAGTCAGACTACGTGGTTCCGACGTCGACCCTCTCCATGTCACCTGGTAGGAGCGGCCCATCAGGTAGGATGCAAACAGGGAGTGTGCAGAGCCATCGATGCCTTTCTCCTCGAGGGTGGAGAGGAGGATCTGGTGGTCTACCGTATCAAATGCTGCTGACAGGTCTAGGAGTATCAGGACAGAGGAGAGAGAGTTCGCTCTAGCGGCATGGAGTGACTCTGTTACTGCAAGGAGGGCGGTCTCTGTCGAGTGGCCAGCCTTGAACCCGGATTGGTGGGGATCTAGGAGGTGGGGATCATCCCCCTCACGAATGCGAACGAGGTGGTACGCACTCCGCAGGTCCAGTTTGGTGAAGATGGTCGCCTTTTGGAGGGGTTTGAAGTTCGCACTCATGAGGGGGAGAGGATACCTGTTCCTGATGGTGATCTCGTTCAGCTGCCTATAATCGATGCATGGCCTCAGGTCTCCTCCTTTCTTTTTCACAAAGAAGAACCCCGCTGCCACCGGGGAACGTGAAGGACGGATGAGACCCTCGGCCAAGCAATCGTTGAGGTAGCTGTCCATGGCCGCCCTCTCAGGAAGGGAGAGGCTGTAAAGGCGGCTCGCGGGGAGTTGAGCACCGGAGCGGAGCTCGATGGCGCAGTCGTAGGGCCGGTGAGGAGGGAGAGAGCGGGCCCGGTCCCTACTGAACGCCTCTCCCAGGTCGTGGTACACCTCCGGCACGGTGGAGAGGTCCGGGGGTGCAGGGGCCGGACGGGCAGAGAGTGAGGGCGTCTGGGCGGCACGCAGGCACCGGGCATAATTGAACAACCGGTGCCGTAATTGATGTGGGGGACGTGCTGCTCGAGCCATGGCCGGCCCAGGATGAGGGGAGTCAGAGGGGAACGGAGAACGTAGAGGCAGATCTCCTCCACGTGGTTGCCCGAACTGGTCAGGGTAATGGGCACCGTCTGTTTCACGACCGGACCCAGGCTGTGGCCATCCAGAGCCGTGACGGTGAGGGGTTTCTCCAGGCGGTTGAGGGGAAAAGCCGCCCCCCTGGCCAGGTCCGCGTCGATGAAATTACCGTCCGCTCCTGAATCGATGAGCGCACCGATGGTATGAGTGCGCCCATGCCAGGAGAGGGTGACGTCGAACCTGACCAGAGGGAGGGGCGAGGGAGACTGCGAGACATGGCTCACCAGGAGGCTCCACTCCCCTGATGAGCCAAGGCTTTTGGGCGGATGGGACAGTCCTCTCCCCTGTGGCCCTCCTGGGCACAGTAAAAACAGAGCCCCTGGACTCGCCGGCGGTGCCTCTCCTCAGGTGAAAGGCGGGCCCTGTTCACCTGCATGGGCTCCTCCCGGTCGGAGGCAGCGGAGGATGCCGCAGTCGGGGGCGTGCCAGGCTCCCGGGAGCACGGGTAGGTGAACGGAGCCCGGGTGGGAGGAGGACTGGCTCGGCGGGGGGTACGGCCGGTGGGCTCCGCCCGACGAGCGCGCCGACGTTCGGCCAGGCGGTGGTCGATATTGACCGCCAGGCGGACGAGCTGGTCCAGGGTAGCGGGGTGATCCCTGACCGCCAATTCGTCCTTGAGGACCTCCGACAGCCCCTCCCGAAAGGCCACCTGGAGGGCCTGGTCGTTAAAACCACTGTCAGCGGCCAGGATACGGAAGTATTGCGTATTCCGAGAGACTGCGAGCCCCCTGGCGGATGTGGTGGAGTCGGCCGGCAGCCATGGGTGCGGGAGCGTTGGAGAGGCTCCAGTGGCAGATGTTGCAGGCGGCTGAGGGTGCGGGGAACACCCCTACGGGCGCCAAGGAGGGACCCGAGGCGGGAGCTGGAGCAGGGCCGGCCCTAGCATTTCAGCAGCTCTAGGCGAGATTATGGAACACCTTCAGTTTCGTTTTGCTGACGGGGGGGGGGGGGGGGGGGGTGCTGCTGCGCGACTTGTTGACGGACGGGGGGGGGGGGGGTGCTGCTGCGCGATTTGTTAACGGGGGAGGCGCCCGGCGCTGGGCGGAGGCGCCGCACCGCATTGCGAAGCGTAATAGAGACAGTAGGGATTACGGAATGAAATTATTTTAATAAAAATAAAAAATAAATTTTTTTTTTTTTTTTTTGGTGCTCCTTGGCCAGGCGCCCCTTGGCCATTTGGCGCCCTAGGCGACCGCCTATTTCGCCTATGCCTCGGGCCGGCCCTGAGCTGGAGAGATGGTGGCTGCAGCCGGAGTAGGTGAGGGAAGCAGGCGAGCCATCTGTTCGATGAGCTGAGCGAGGGTCTGGTTGAGATTCTGGCTGGTGGCGGCCTGGTGTTCTACCGCCTGTTGGAGTTCAGCCAGCGAAGCATCCGACGCAGCGACCTGGCGGGTAAGGTCCCCGATCTGCTGGCCGAGGGACCGCACGGCAGCGTCAGCATTACCCAGGGACTCCTCATGTTTCCTCAGCCAGGTCCCTTGCTGGGCTAGGACCGCTCCCTGCTGGGCTACCGCCTGGGACAGGGCATCCAGGTCTGCTGGGTCAGCGTTCATGGCCAGTTCTTCTGTAAGGGGGCTGGTTGGCTAGCTGACCCAAACGCAGGACCACGGATACAGACGGACAGTTCCAAGCCCAGAGGGCGGTTTAATATTAAAGCGGCAGTACAGAGGGCAAGGCAAAAGGGTAGTCAAGTTCAGGCAGGGGTCAATCGATCAACAAACAAAGTCCAGAAAACGTAATCCAAGCCGTGGTCGAGGTCCGGTGAGAATGGGTCGGGGAAGCCGTGTGTCAGTCCAGGAAAAGAGCAGCAAACAAAACCAGAATCACAAGGAATCTTAGGGAAGAACTGGCGACGAACGTTGGGAAGACCGGGTTCTTATAGGGGAGGTGATTGGATGAGTGGTGGCAGCAGGTGAGCCACGCCCTCGGAGCTCGTTAGCGTAACCGTGTTCAGGTGTGCGGGGGTGATTACGTCGGAGGGCGCGCAGAGTGCGCGCTGAAGTGGAAGGCCGTGGTGTGCACGCTGCGGGAACGGTGGTGGGAGCTGGAGAGCGCCCAGGCGGAGGCGGAGACGTAACATTTCAGACTGTTTTTGACTTAAATGCGTCTTGTATTCTGCCATATCGCTTCATTTTCATCCGTGTTTAGCATTTTGGTAGTGCTCCGTCGCCCCCTACAGTCCTCATGAAAATACAGTCCACGTTACTGTCCGTTGACACCGGTCTTACTAGCTCGTTATTCACTTAACATTGTAGGCCAGATAAAATGATTCTAGCTTACGGAAGTCAAGACCAAATCAAATCAAGACCAAATCAAGACCTGGAGCGGTGGGATAATACGCCTAGTAGCCTAGTAGGCTAGTAGCCTAAACACTGATTATTGAAGTAGGGGAGTAGGCTATTGAGTGCTGTGTCCTAACCTAAGGGGGTGTATTTTATCGTCCTGTCATTCTCTTCATGGTGCTTGGCCATTGTTGTCATAATGGCTCTGTAGTTTATTTAGTGTATCCCTAAAAGCTTGGTTGTTTCAGCCTAAATATTCCCCTCTTATTCGCTCGCTCTCAAATTATTGGCCTTTGTTGATGTGTTTAAAAAAACATCAGTAGCCTAAGCTACTATAGTTTTCCTGTATGTTTTTACATATAAATGCCAATGCTCAGCGCCCTTCTGGTGTTGTGAAACCCATCAGGGCATGCTTTGACAGCGCACCACCCAAAAAATTGTGCGTAGTTTCTCTCCCTATCAGCGTGTGTGTACGGGGTGTGCGGGCGGGGAGGGGGGGGGGGTTGGGGGACATTGGGAGTAATAACAATGTCGGAGTAGGAGTAGGACACTTCAAATCCTATAGTAATTCATTTTTGTATAGGATGTGATGCACCAGTCGCTCTACGCCTATGTGGTTTATTTTCAGTGATTACACTGACTGTTGACTGGCACAGCTTTAGGTGGTGATGGAGAAATGAGCTTAATGTATTGATGCTTTTTTGTGCGTGGCTGTAAGCCAGCGCACCTAGTATAGCGTTCGTCCGGTTATCACTCCCTCCCTCCGTTACTGCGGACAATGTTGGCCTGCATTTCTCTGTTGGCACCACAAGAGGCAGTAGTCCCAGCACACCAAAATCAAGAAGGACACCAAAATCAACCCGCCGATCTCCACTGCACAAGTAGAGTAGTGGTGAGAGCATTGGACTCCCACCCAGGAGACCGGGGTTCTTGGTGGGGATGACTTTGTTATCATCAGTGTAACTGCTTTAGCCACTGACCGCTACCATTAATGTTATGGAAGCTGCTGCTAGTTGTTGTGAGCCCATGAGCTAACTGGCTATCCCGCTCTTATTGTGCTGGATTAGCATTGGAAGCATTGGAACTGATGTGTCCAGGTGACAAGACCCATCTTTATTTATCAAACATTACCGTCCTACCAGTCCCGCACAGAAACAAGCCAGCCAACACACATAAGCCAGGCTGGACCTGGCCTGGTTGTGCGAGGCGAAGCCCGCACCAAAGAGAGTGAATGCCGAATTGTCCCTCCACCCCTTTGTTGACCTGCAAAATGCCCCTTTGTTGACCTGCATTCCTATGTTACCACCACAAGAGGCAGTGGTCCCAGAACACCAAAATAAAACGACTATGACATCACACACTTTCCATATCCTTGGTGGCACAGTGGTTAAGTGTTTGACTCCCATGCCAAAGGTTAGGGGTCCCCAGTGTGGGAGATGTTTTTTCGTCACTGGATGTTATAGGCTTTAGGCCTGGGCCATGGGCCATAGCAAACACACACCAGTATTTGCCATGTTTCTCCTATGTGTTTTTTTTAGCTTCTCTTACTCTGAATTGTAATTTAATGTAATGTATTGCTTTAAAAATGTTCTTTGCCGGTAGACAAACATACCCCAGGAGCTTGCTCGATCGCCTTGTTGAGAGGTCAGGGAAGAATTTTTACAACTCACTTATCTGGCCCCCGGGTGATACTGTTTTTATGCTTACCTCTGGAATATGTAGAGGTGGGTCGTATGCCCACCTCCCTTGTTCTCTGTAAAGCGCATTGTGTTGCCTCTGGGTATGAAATGCGCTATACAAATAAAGCTTTGATTGATTGATTGATAGAAGCTCTGTAAAATTTGGTTACCTGGTGGTCAGTGTCAGTTATTGAATTTATGTTCAGTAATTGAACATTTGAAATACTCCTGTTTTGAAATTAGACTTACAGTATAGGTGTCTCAGTAAGTAGGCCTACCTATTATATATTCGGCTATACTTTGCATCAGTGGCGGCTGGTGACTCAAAAAACTGAGAAGGACAGGAGTAGAGATGGATAGGATTGTATCGATACTGATACTGCTTATCGGTACTGATACGATCTCTTATCCATACTACACACTACCACTTTGGGAGTCATACACGTCTGGCCTTCATTTACATAGTGGACTGTCACTGTAATATAGTGATCCTGTGTGATACTTGTCCAGTCATTGTTGGTTATGGCTACTTTTGACACATTGGCAAGCTCACCTATGATGTTTCTCTTTTCAACTGCATGCTAAGCAGGTATGAGGGTGTCTGATAATGTGCCTCTGGTAACTGGGGTTAAGGGCTGTGGTCATCTCCCTACAGTAACAGTTAACAGTAGCTGTTGACAGTAACAGTTACCAACATCAGAAGACATAGACTTAACTGTGGCTACATTACTTATGTATCTAGCTACATCAACCAAAAATATTTTCATTTCAGCATCTCTCACTCCCAGTCGGAAAATGTCCGCTAATTCCGATGCTAATTTTCGCTGTGTTAAAGGAGTAGTAAAGGGGAAATGCATGTTTAGCCCTGTTTCAAGGTTACTTATGATCATATGGTTCAGATCAAAACGAAGCTAGCATTTTTGAGAAAGTTGATAATTGCTCTACCACCGTTTTGGTCATACAATGGATGTGGATGGGCATCTTGAAAAATCATTCAAAAACATACACAAAAACATTAAACTCTCGATTTCAAAGACAAGAAGCTCACGAGGGTGTAATTGGTGTCCGTTGATCAAATTCGCCGCAAAGTATGAATCCTGTAGGGTTTTATTGATCATTTTATGAAATCCATTTGACATGTATTGACGCGACCGTTAGATATGTAGATCAATCCGCAGAGGGGATTCAGGAAGCGGAACTACTTACGGTAGCTATTGTTATTGTTTATGTTGCTAGGCTACCTAGTTTGCGGAAGTTTACACATGTATGTGCTCTACGGTGGTAGAGCAATTATCAACTTTCTCGAAAATGCTAGCTTTGTCAATGTTTTGATCTGAACCATTGTATATGATCATAAGTAACCTTAAAATAGGGCTAAACATGCATTTTCCCTTTACTACTCCTTTAAAGACCTCATATGCCCCATGCTTCCCCCCACCCTCGACCCCTTACAATTTGCATACCATCCCAACAGGAGCACAGAAGACGCCATCGCCCATGTCCTCCACACCGCCCTCTCCCACCTGGAGGGTAAGGGCACTTATGTGACAATATTGTTTGTGGATTACAGCTCCGCATTCAATACCATAGTGCCCTCCAGGCTCGTCAGCAAGCTCCAGGAGCTGGGCCTGAATACATCTCTGCGCGACTGGATCCTGGACTTCCTGACGGAGCGCCACCAGGTGGTGAGGGTGGGTGGATGTACCTCTTCCACACTGAGCCTCAGCATCGGGGCGCCTCAGGGCTGTGTCCTCACTCCACTCCTGTACCCCCTCTACACCAGCGACTGGGCTGTGTCCTGAGACCACTCCTGTACCCCCTCTACACCAGCGACTGGGCTGTGTCCTCAGTCCACTCCTGTAGTCCCTCTACACCAGCGACTGGGCTGTGTCCTCAGTCCACTCCTGTAGTCCCTCTACACCAGCGACTGGGAGGCGACAGAGTCATCAAACCACATTGTGAAGTTCTCGGACGACACGGCTGTGGTGGGACTGATCTCTTGAGGCGACGAGTCGGCCTACAGGGATGAGGTGACCAACCTGGAGCAGTGGTGCAGGGACAGCCACCTCTCCCTAAATGTCTCCAAGACCAAGGAGGTCATTGGAAGAAGAGGAATGTCCTCCCACCAGTTACCATCAATGGCTCTGTAGTGGAGAGGGTGGACACCTTCAAATACCTGGGGGTGAACCTCCAGGAGGACCTGACTTGGGACTGCCACACAACCGCAGTCGTCAAAAAGGCCCAACAGCGCCTATATGGCCTCAGGCGCCTGAAGAAATTCAGCCTGGGACCCCAAATTATCAGGGACTTCTACAGAGGCACAATAGAGAGCCTACTGAGGAGCAGCTTCACCTCCTGGTACGGCAGCTTCACCTCCTGGTACGGCAGCTGCACCTCCTGGTACGGCAGCTTCACCTCCTGGTACGGCAGCTGCACCGACAGGGACCACAAGGCGCTGAGGAGGAGGGTGGTTCACAAGGCTGAAAACATCACTGTGTGTGACCTGCCCAGTCTGGAAGACCTCTACACCCAGCGCTGCCTCAACAAATATCTCAGGATCATCAAAGACCACACCCACCCCCACAAAAGCCTGTTCTCCCCTCTGCGCTCCCAAAGAGTAAAGGGCTACAAGACCCCCAAAGCTCGCACCAGCAGGCTAACGAACAGGTTTTCCCCCCAGGCAATTAGACTGCTAAATGAAAGGAAAGTGTAGCTTTTATCTCTCTTATCCCTACTGTTTATATTGATTACTATGTATTTCTATCATTTAATTATATCACTGTTTTTAGTAATTACTGATTTTACCATATATTTTATTATAGTTTAATGCTTTTTAAATGGTCTAAATGGTTTTAATGATCAAGCTTCACAGCCAAAGATTTTCACATGTATGTACCTTACCAGTGCATCTAAGTGACAATAAAACTGAAACTGAGGAATCATCAGTGTAACTGCTTTAGCCACTGACCGCTACCATTAATGTTATGGAAGATGCTGCTAGTTGTTATGAGCTCATTAGCTAACTATCCCGCTCTTATTGTGCTGGATTAGCATTGGAAGCATTGGATCTGATGTGTCCAGGTGACAAGACCCATCTTTATTTATCACACATTATTTCATGTCATTTCAATTCACAGCTATTTCAGTGGCATGACTAGCTTCCGTCCTACCAGTCCTGAACAGAAACAAGCCAACCTCACACCCAAGCCAGGCTAGACCTGGCCTGGTTAATTCAGCACAGTAAACAATAAGAAAACATGACGGTTTGATATGTTGTGACAGGTAAACAAAATGCAAGGCAAACACTAATAAGTTACGAGTGTATGTTCGATAAGTAACTGACAGGAATTATTTTACCGTGTACAAATGGCCTCACTAATCCTGACTTTCAAATGCAGCCTAGTAATAGCTGGGCCTCTCTTTACACAAGCTAGAGTGTTAACAACAAAGATTCCATTTTCAAGTCTTTCCTCAGTGGATATATTGTATATATTTCAATTTTCAAGTCCTGAAACCCAGATGAGTCTCACTGATCGGATCTGATCGGAGGTCGGAGGTCCCAGACTATGTGGCCCCAGGCCGTGTGGTGGTGGTCGGCCCCAGCAGGGCCTCCTCCGCCCGCCCGTGTTTCTCCAGGGACACCTGCAGCTGCCAGAAGCGCAGGTAGACCCACATCAGGCTCCCGTTCCTCCTCCGGTCCGTGTTGAGAACCGGGGCGCAATACCGGTCGTTCTCAAAGATGTCCCGTAGCCCCGCCTCCACGTCCAGCCCGGCCAGAGCCCGCTCCCGGCCGGCCCGCGCCAGAACCTCCCTCTCCATCTCCAGCCTCTTCTTCCGGGGCACCAGCAGGCTGCAGAAGGCCTCCTGCCGGCCCGCCAGCCCGTCCTCCAGCTCCCTCAGGGCGGCCTGGGCGGCGCGGTGCCAGGGGGCCGACGCCTCCCTCTCCAGGGCGGAGTGGAGCAGGCCCCCGGCCGCCCCACCCCGCTGCACGCACCTCCTCTCCTGGCTCAGGGCCTCCCGCTCCTCCCTCAGGCTGCCCCGCACCTCCTGCAGCTGCTGGCTCTGGGACGCCACCGCCTGGCGGTAGCCCTGGGGACCACGCAGTCACTGTCATGGTTATACTCAAGATTCAAGATCTCTTTATTGCCATCTATATGGTTCAAACATACTAGGAATGTGACTGGGTTAACATGCGCTGTTCTAGACCACATAGGAGGGGGTGCAGAACAAGTCAAGACAGTGCAAAAGACAATGACAATTGTATAAGAATGATATGGTATAGTACTTGGCACTTCTCTCCTACATTACCCCCTCCATCCCCTCCCTCCTCCTCTGCTCCCTCCTCCTCTCCTCTCCTCTCCTCTCCTCTCCTCTCCTCTCCTCTCCTCTCCTCTCCTCTCCTCTCCTCTCCTCTCCTCTCCTCTCCTCTCCTCTCCTCTCCTCTCCTCTCCTCTCCCCTCCCCTCCACTCCACTCCTCCACCACAGACAGAGGCTGTGTTCCAAATCGCATACTTCTACAGTACTTTTACTACCAGTACGTACTACAGCTGCCCCTAGAAAGTATGTACGTTGGATGCAGTACGCATCCAATTGAGACATACTACCTTGTCATAACATTGCGCCTTGAAATTTGACTATATCGGTCACAGTCCATGAAGCGACATTCATCCACATGTGACATAATTTCCACTGTGCAATGGATTGTGGGTCAGAATAGACAGGAAAGTGTGCTGGTTTGCATACTGCAGAATACGACCGGATGTAGTAGAACATCCTGGTATTTTTGCCATACTGCATGTGGCATACTATGTATGGGGACATTTTTTGGTATTTTTTGCCATTTTTTGGCATACTATATAGTATGCGATTTGGAACGCAGCCAGAGACTAGTCTCAATGCTCCTGCGCGCACACACACGCATGCACACACGCACGCGCGCGCACACACACACACACACACACACACACACACACACACACACACACACACACACACACACACACACACACACACACACCTCTGCTCTGTTCTTCTCCTTCTCCAGCTGCAGCTCCAGCCGGGCCGCCTCCCTCCGGTCCTCCCTCAGCGTCTGACGGTACTTCTTCTCCAGATCGGCCCGGACGGCCGACATGTTCTGGTCATACCGGGCCTTCACCTCTTGGACCTCCTTCTGGGACTCCCGGGACCAGATCCACCCTGGGAGGGGAGAGAGGGGGAGGATGGAGGGAGGGAGGGAGGGAGAGAGAGATGAGGGAGGATAGACGCAGAGATGGAGAGGGTGGTGGGAGAGAACCAATTAGTTAGGGATGAACTGACATGAACATTTTAGCCGATACCAATAACAGATATTAACATCGCTATTATGGCTGATAACCGATATTTACCGATGTCGATATGATCTGTCTAAAAACGCGTTTCTATGATAATCAAATGTTATACATACTGAAAAACACATGTAAACACTCTAGTATCTCTCTAGTAGTAACATTTGGAAAAGCCGATAAATCATAGATTTACCACATTGTTTCCTCTCAAAAACAACACACACGACAACAGCTAGACACTAAAGCATTGCTGAACGAGAAGCAGTGGGATGTCACGGATATCGCCACGGCTAGCAGGAGTGGTTAGACACGACACACAGCGGAGCTGTTACACCCCGCTAGCCGTGGTGATATCCGTGACATATGGCTTTCAGTTCCATAATGCTTTTATACAACGGTTGCCACATTTATCCGTCAATATTTCAAAAAGAAAGATAATATGAACTTTAAATAAATGTATTTTTAATGGAACTATTTGTTAATCATTTGCGGATACTTCCGCTGAAAAAGGGAACGTTGCCAGGCAACGACAATGCTACAGCACATCTTTGTAAACATTTATCTGGACGTTGCCACGGCTACTAATAAGAGGTGGATTTATATTAAAAGATGTGTGAACATTGCATTTTAGCGTAGGGATATCGTGGTTATCACCACGGCTGGAATGCAAACTGACCAATAGAGACAATGGACCGGATCTATACCGTTGTATAAAAATAATTATCTGTTCAAATCGTCCCTGTTTTGCACATCGGACCGATAACAATATATTAAAACATGACTAACATCGTCTGAATGATACCAATATGATTGCCGATGCATCCCTACAATTAGTAGGATCTGTCTTGTCTGTATTTTTTCTACAAAGTCAAAGTCGTTTTTTCTGATCATACAGCTTGTGACACACACAACACACGTGTGTGCGCACACACACACACACACACACACGCTGAAGCCATTACACCGGTGGAATGTGTCCTTTGCATTTCTATAATCCCAGCTGTCCTCCTCCAGGGACAGCCAGGAGCAGTGGGCAGCCTCATCAGTGTCCTCCTCCAGGGACAGCCAGGAGCAGTGGGCAGCCTCATCAGTGTCCTCCTCCAGGGACAGCCAGGAGCAGTGGGCAGCCTCATCAGTGTCCTCCTCCAGGGACAGCCAGGAGCAGTGGGCAGCCTCATCAGTGTCCTCCTCCAGGGACAGCCAGGAGCAGTGGGCAGCCTCATCAGTGTCCTCCTCCAGGGACAGCCAGGAGCAGTGGGCAGCCTCATCAGTGTCCTCCTCCAGGGACAGCCAGGAGCAGTGGGCAGCCATCGTTCATGGCGCCCGAGGACCAAGTCCAAGTGCTCAGTCCAGGTCCTGGAGGTCCTGAAGAGCCTCTCTTCTTCTGCATGTTTTTCATATTGGGTTCTTTATGGGGGAAACCCTTACGAACACGGGGTGAACATGCAAGCTCCACACAGAAAGGCCTGAAAGACCTTACTGTCAGGTCACAGTGTTCAACACTGCGCCACCGTCACGCACCGGACTGATTTCGGTGTTCAGTGTCTTTGCTCAAGGACACTTGGGCACGCTGCCGGGAGCTGGGATCTAACCGGGGACCTTCCGATCCCCAGCCGGCCACCCTACCTCCCGAGCCATGTACAGCATCGAGAGACGAATGTTGACAGTGACTGTGGTTTGATGCGGGTGTGTGACATATCGAGTCATGACAAGACAGGAGAACATGTGCGTCTTTCCCCTTTCTCGGCCCCCTGTAGCCATGCTTAGTTGTGTAACGCTTACGAAAGGCAGCCAGCCCGAGCAGGGGCACCAGCAAGGCGTAGTTCCATTTGTTCCCCTCGCCTCCTCCTCCTCCTCCTCCTCCTCCTCTCCCTCTCTGCTCCGGACGGATGTTCCATTCCTGCGGGTCGTTCAAGTTGTTCATCTACGTTAGCCAGAAAAGAAGGGAGGGTTGTTTCTCATGTGTTTATTGACAATGCAAATGACGCTGCAGAAATAGCCCCATGCAGACAGGCCGTGTGTTTGTGTATGACGGACTGGGTCCACAGTTTGACAGCTGTCACCTGTTTACAGCTCCTTGTGGCCCGTGCAAGCTTTCTAATCGGTTTCTAATCGGTTTCTAATCGGTTTCTAATGGGTTGGGATGTTTCAATGCACCGGCTAATAGACAGATATTAAAATGCTAGAGGACTAATGCAAGTGTGTGAGTATAAATAACCTTACAGATACCTTTAATGTGTAGGAACGTCCCACCTCACGTCCTTCTCTCTCTCTTCCGCACTCTGAAGTAGACCTACCATAATGGAGAGGGGTGGCGAAATCAAGATGCAACTTAAAAGTATTTGATGGGTGATAATGTATTACTGATAAAGAACAAGTATGGATTCTTGAGGCATAAAACTACATTTCAAAGACGCGTATATCAATTTTATAATTCTGTATTTCGTATTATGTAACTTCTCTCCGCAAACCCTCCCCGTCCAGATGGTCCGGCCCGGCCTGGTTCGGTTCCTAGGTCTGTGCGGCTCCTCCGCGTCATTTCTTCCCCCAACCAACTTCTGCCATGACCACGCCCCCGCGAGTTTTCATTGGGTTAGGGTTAGTGTTAGGGGGCTCGCGGGGGCTCGCGGGGGCGTGGTCATGGCAGAAGTTGGTTGGGGGAAGAAATGACGCGGCTCCTCCGTGTCAGATCGGACTCGCAGCCTCGACCATAGCCTCGCAGCCTCGACCATAGCCTCGACCATGGCCTCGGTGTGCTCTGCCTCCCGGGTCCTCACCAGAAACCTCGTTTCTGTCAAGGCGGTGAGTTAGCCTGTATCAGGAAACCGTTCTGTATCGTTAATTTTAAGTTTAATGAGCGTATGGCTTCGTTCATTTGTGAAAATAAATCAGCCGTTTTTAGCTGCGACCCGCTGCCGTCCCACGGGTGTGTCCTAACTCACTTCAGCTGCTCATGTGTGTTCCCTGCTGTGGTGGTTAGCTGTGTTAAACTCTCTGTTGTGGTGGTTAACTGTGTTAAACTCTCTTCCCTGTTTTGGTGGTTAGCTGTGTAACTCTCTTCCCAGCTGGGTAACCGACCCACAGAGAAGCAGCTCGCTGGCCAGCTACTGTACTGAGACATGTCATGTTTGCATTAATTAGTTGTCTGACTCGGTTCACTCATCTTCACTCGTGTGCCCAGACCCAAGGTCAATGAAGGCTAGCTAATGCTGCTAGCCTGGTGCTAGCCTGCTGCTAGCCTGGTGCTAGCCTGGTGCTAGCCTGCTGCTAGCCTGGTACTAGCCTGGTACTAGCCTGGTACTAGCCTGGTACTAGCCTGGTACTAGCCTGGTGCTAGCCTGCTGCTAGCCTGGTGCTAGCCTGGTGCTAGCCTGGTGCTAGCCTGCTGCTAGCCTGGTGCTAGCCTGGTGCTAGCCTGGTGCTGGTGCTAGCCTGGTGCTAGCTAACTAGCTACATCTATCCGTCAACGTGGGAATTCAATCCAGTCCCTGTATAGCTCAGTTTGACACTGAGGCAGAGTAGTGTTGGGTTTTCCACAGAATAGTCTTCTAACTGTGGCGTTTCTCAGATACCTCCTGCGGGAATGTTAACTAGGTAAACTAGCCCAAGCTGTCAGACTGAGAATGGGAATTATCAGCAGATCACAATGTAAACCTGACGTTTGACGGGTTCTCTCCCCTGTTTGGAGACCGTCTGGACGTTTGACGGGTTCTCTCCCCTGTTTGGAGACCGTCTGGACGTGTGACGGGTTCTCTCCCCTGTTTGGAGACCGTCTGGACGTGTCTCCGGGTTCTCTCCCCTGTTGGGAGACCGTCTGGACGTGTGACGGGTTCTCTCCCCTGTTTGGAGACCGTCTGGACGTTTGACGGGTTCTCTCCCCTGTTTGGAGACCGTCTGGACGTGTGACGGGTTCTCTCCCCTGTTTGGAGACCGTCTGGACGTGTCTCCGGGTTCTCTCCCCTGTTGGGAGACCGTCTGGACGTTTGACGGGTTCTCTCCCCTGTTTGGAGACCGTCTGGACGTTTGACGGGTTCTCTCCCCTGTTTGGAGACCGTCTGGACGTTTGACGGGTTCTCTCCCCTGTTTGGAGACCGTCTGGACGTTTGACGGGTTCTCTCCCCTGTTGGGAGACCGTCTGGACGTTTGACGGGTTCTCTCCCCTGTTTGGAGACCGTCTGGACGTTTGACGGGTTCTCTCCCCTGTTTGGAGACCGTCTGGACGTTTGACGGGTTCTCTCCCCTGTTTGGAGACCGTCTGGACGTTTGACGGGTTGTCTCCCCTGTTTGGAGACCGTCTGGACGTGTGACGGGTTCTCTCCCCTGTTTGGAGACCGTCTGGACGTGTGACGGGTTCTCTCCCCTGTTTGGAGACCGTCTGGACGTTTGACGGGTTCTGTCCCCTGTTTGGAGACCGTCTGGACGTGTGACGGGTTCTCTCCCCTGTTTGGAGACCGTCTGGACGTTTGACGGGTTCTCTCCCCTGTTTGGAGACCGTCTGGACGTGTCTCCGGGTTCTCTCCCCTGTTTGGAGACCGTCTGGACGTGTGACGGGTTGTCTTCCCTGTTTGGAGACCGTCTGGACGTGTGACGGGTTCTCTCCCCTGTTTGGAGACCGTCTGGACGTGTGACGGGTTCTCTCCCCTGTTTGGAGACCGTCTGGACGTGTCTCCAGGGCGGACAGCCGTGGTTCGGTCTAGGTACTGTATTGCTAGAAAGCTAACGTTATCATCTAGTTCCCTCCCACGGGGTTCAAAGTTCATATCTATCTAGCTGGCGGAAAGCATGGGTAAACAGACCACATCTTCTGTGGGTACCCTTTGGGGTGTGTGTGGTGTCAGAGTTAAATCTGGTGCATGTAACTCAAGACAGATATTTATCTACCTACACTCTAGTCAATCAATCAATCAATCAATCAGTGTAGGCCTGTTGAAGTTCACATCAGTTTATCGCCATGTCTATGGTTTACTAGGAATGTGTTTATAGGTCGATGGTGCACAGTGATGGAGAGACAGCATTATGTTTTTTTGTACACTGCATATTCATAGCCTAGGGCTCTCTTTAGCCCTGGGCTAAGAGTTAACCCTGGGTTAATTTAGCCCCTTTTCACACACATGTTGTTAACCCAGAGTTGACCTTAGCCCAAAGCTATACAATTCTACTAGCCCAGGGTTAAATGTCTGCTGGAAAACACAGTAGTGTGTACATTCCAGTGAGTGTGTGAGTAAACAGCAACATTAGTTTGTTCTGAACTGATTTGTCCGACCACTCCTGAAGACCTGCTACCAGTATCCTTGATGTGTGATTGTGTGCTGTGCTGCTTCCTGACTGACCTGAATTCTTCTGTGGTTTTAATGGGCATCCAGCGTTTAGGGAGTATGAATACCAACAAACTGCCTGGTCCAACCTTACCTGCCTTATACTGACTGATGTGATGTCATTTCCTGTTCCTGCTCAGCTCCCTGCGGTGTGCCAGGCGGCCGGCTCCAGGAAGCTACACTTCTCCATCTACGGCAAACGGGACGCCAACAACGCCAAGGTCTCCGATGGCGTAAGTCTGCGTCTCTGACCGTCAAACACTCACTACGTCTCACGCAGCGAGACACGGCGATCGCCCACCAGCGCCGATGTTGATGAATTGTTTTGTGCGTTGGGGTTCCTGAAATTAGAAACGCCACGTGAACGATACAGGGAATCCTAAAAAACATATTTTATCACCTAGGACTCTACCCTGTCTATCCTAACCCTCCCCCTCCGTTGTTTTTGTCCAATCAGATCTCGACACAGTACCCCGTGGTCGACCACGAGTTCGACGCCGTGGTGGTGGGGGCGGGAGGGGCGGGGCTTCGCGCGGCCTTCGGCCTATCGGAGGCCGGCTTCAACACGGCGTGCGTGACTAAGCTGTTCCCCACCAGGTCTCACACCGTGGCCGCTCAGGTACTGGGGTTCTACTGGGTTCTACTGTGGTTCCTCTGTCTGTGCTATATCCATGTTTCTACTGTTGGGGATGGGGATGCTGGTGTCTGTTGCTCCCATATATGCCGTGTGTGTGCGTGTGTGTGCGGCGTCCGTGCGTGCGTGTGTGCGCGGCGTGCGTGCATGTTTTTTTATTCACCTTCCAGGTAGAATAGTCCAAAGGTTGTGCTGATGATGCACTTTGAGACTGGACTGAGCTGGACCCACTCTTTCTCTTCTCTAAGCAGAGACTGTCCATGCTAATATGCACACAGATCATGAACCCCCGGCTAAAAGCTGTTTTCTTATGTGACTGAGAAACCTGTTGTTAAGAGGGCATCTAAGGCCAGGTTGTGTTTTCAATCAGAGGTTCACTAGTATCATTATTGACTCTAGATTAGACCAACCCAATAATTAATAAGTAATTCCAAGACGTTTTTATTTGTGATTT
>NC_140260.1:7305476-7335476 GCF_949987555.1 Borostomias antarcticus | reverse complement strand
TTATACTAAACACCTGAGTGTACTATTTATACTAAACACCTGAGTGTGCTATTATACTAAACACCTGTGTGCTATTATACTAAACACCTGAGTGTGCTATTATACTAAACACCTGTGTGCTATTATACTAAACACCTGAGTGTACTATTATACTAAACACCTGAGTGCTATTTATACTAAACACCTGAGTGTACTATTTATACTAAACACCTGAGTGTACTATTATACTAAACACCTGAGTGTACTATTATACTAAACACCTGAGTGTACTATTATACTAAACACCTGAGTGCTATTTATACTAAACACCTGAGTGTACTATTTATACTAAACACCTGAGTGTACTATTTATACTAAACACCTGAGTGTACTATTATACTAAACACCTGTGTACTATTATACTAAACACCTGAGTGCTATTTATACTAAACACCTGAGTGTACTATTTATACTAAACACCTGAGTGTACTATTTATACTAAACACCTGAGTGTACTATTATACTAAACACCTGAGTGCTATTTATACTAAACACCTGAGTGTGCTATTATACTAAACACGAGTGTACTATTTATACTAAACACCTGAGTGTACTATTTATACTAAACACCTGAGTGTACTATTTATATTAAACACCTGTGTACCATTATACTAAACACCTGTGTACTATTTATACTAAACACCTGAGTGTGCTATTATACTAAACACGAGTGTACTATTTATACTAAACACCTGAGTGTGCTATTATACTAAACACCTGAGTGTACTATTTATACTAAACACCTGAGTGTACTATTTATACTAAACACCTGAGTGTGCTATTATACTAAACACCTGAGTGTGCTATTTATACTAAACACCTGAGTGTACTATTTATACTAAACACCTGTGTACTATTTATACTGAACACCTGAGTGTACTATTTATACTAAACACCTGAGTGTACTATTTATACTAAACACCTGAGTGTACTATTTATACTAAACACCTGAGTGTACTATTTATACTAAACACCTGAGTGTACTATTTATAAACACCTGAGTTTGCTATTATACTAAACACCTGAGTGTACTATTTATACTAAACACCTGAGTGTGCTATTATACTAAACACCTGAGTGTGCTATTATACTAAACACCTGAGTGTGCTATTATACTAAACACCTGAGTGTGCTATTATACTAAACACCTGAGTGTGCTATTATACTAAACACCTGAGTGTACTATTATACTAAACACCTGAGTGTACTATTTATACTAAACACCTGAGTGTGCTATTATACTAAACACCTGAGTGTGCTATTATACTAAACACCTGAGTGTGCTATTATACTAAACACCTGAGTGTGCTATTATACTAAACACCTGAGTGTACTATTTATACTAAACACCTGAGTGTACTATTTATACTAAACACCTGAGTGTGCTATTATACTAAACACCTGAGTGTACTATTTATACTAAACACCTGAGTGTACTATTTATACTAAACACCTGAGTGTGCTATTATACTAAACACCTGAGTGTGCTATTTATACTAAACACCTGAGTGTACTATTTATACTAAACACCTGAGTGTACTATTTATACTAAACACCCTGAGTGTGCTATTTATACTAAACACCTGAGTGTACTATTTATACTAAACACCTGAGTGTACTATTATACTAAACACCTGAGTGTGCTATTTATACTAAACACCTGAGTGTACTATTATACTAAACACCTGAGTGTGCTATTTATACTAAACACCTGAGTGTGCTATTTATACTAAACACCTGAGTGTACTATTTATACTAAACACCTGAGTGTACTATTATACTAAACACCTGAGTGTGCTATTTATACTAAACACCTGAGTGTGCTATTTATACTAAACACCTGAGTGTACTATTATACTAAACACCTGAGTGTACTATTATACTGAACACCTGAGTGTGATATTATACTAAACACCTGAGTGTACTATTTATACTAAACACCTGAGTGTACTATTTATACTAAACACCTGAGTGTACTATTATACTAAACACCTGAGTGTGCTATTTATACTAAACACCTGAGTGTACTATTTATACTAAACACCTGAGTGCTATTATACTAAACACCTGAGTGTGCTATTATACTAAACACCTGAGTGTGGTATTATACTAAACACCTGAGTGCTATTTATACTAAACACCTGAGTGCTATTATACTAAACACCTGAGTGTACTATTTATACTAAACACCTGAGTGTGCTATTATACTAAACACCTGTGTGCTATTATACTAAACACCTGAGTGTGCTATTATACTAAACACCTGTGTGCTATTATACTAAACACCTGAGTGTACTATTATACTTAACACCTGAGTGTGCTATTATACTAAACACCTGAGTGTACTATTATACTAAACACCTGAGTGCTATTTATACTAAACACCTGAGTGTACTATTTATACTAAACACCTGAGTGTACTATTATACTAAACACCTGAGTGTACTATTATACTAAACACCTGAGTGTACTATTATACTAAACACCTGAGTGCTATTTATACTAAACACCTGAGTGTACTATTTATACTAAACACCTGAGTGTACTATTTATACTAAACACCTGAGTGTACTATTTATACTAAACACCTGAGTGTACTATTATACTAAACACCTGTGTACTATTATACTAAACACCTGAGTGCTATTTATACTAAACACCTGAGTGTACTATTTATACTAAACACCTGAGTGTACTATTTATACTAAACACCTGAGTGTACTATTATACTAAACACCTGAGTGCTATTTATACTAAACACCTGAGTGTGCTATTATACTAAACACGAGTGTACTATTTATACTAAACACCTGAGTGTACTATTTATACTAAACACCTGAGTGTACTATTTATACTAAACACCTGTGTACCATTATACTAAACACCTGTGTACTATTTATACTAAACACCTGAGTGTGCTATTATACTAAACACGAGTGTACTATTTATACTAAACACCTGAGTGTACTATTTATACTAAACACCTGAGTGTACTATTTATACTAAACACCTGTGTACCATTATACTAAACACCTGTGTACTATTTATACTAAACACCTGAGTGTGCTATTATACTAAACACGAGTGTACTATTTATACTAAACACCTGAGTGTGCTATTATACTAAACACCTGAGTGTACTATTTATACTAAACACCTGAGTGTACTATTTATACTTAACACCTGAGTGTGCTATTATACTAAACACCTGAGTGTGCTATTTATACTAAACACCTGAGTGTACTATTTATACTAAACACCTGTGTACTATTTATACTGAACACCTGAGTGTACTATTTATACTAAACACCTGAGTGTACTATTTATACTAAACACCTGAGTGTACTATTTATACTAAACACCTGAGTGTACTATTTATACTAAACACCTGAGTGTACTATTTATACTAAACACCTGAGTTTGCTATTATACTAAACACCTGAGTGTACTATTTATACTAAACACCTGAGTGTGCTATTATACTAAACACCTGAGTGTGCTATTATACTAAACACCTGAGTGTGCTATTATACTAAACACCTGAGTGTGCTATTATACTAAACACCTGAGTGTACTATTATACTAAACACCTGAGTGTACTATTTATACTAAACACCTGAGTGTGCTATTATACTAAACACCTGAGTGTGCTATTATACTAAACACCTGAGTGTGCTATTATACTAAACACCTGAGTGTGCTATTATACTAAACACCTGAGTGTACTATTTATACTAAACACCTGAGTGTACTATTTATACTAAACACCTGAGTGTGCTATTATACTAAACACCTGAGTGTACTATTTATACTAAACACCTGAGTGTACTATTTATACTAAACACCTGAGTGTGCTATTATACTAAACACCTGAGTGTGCTATTTATACTAAACACCTGAGTGTACTATTTATACTAAACACCTGAGTGTGCTATTTATACTAAACACCCTGAGTGTACTATTTATACTAAACACCCTGAGTGTACTATTTATACTAAACACCTGAGTGTGCTATTTATACTAAACACCCTGAGTGTACTATTATACTAAACACCTGAGTGTGCTATTATACTAAACACCTGAGTGTACTATTTATACTAAACACCTGAGTGTACTATTTATACTAAACACCTGAGTGTGCTATTTATACTAAACACCTGAGTGTGCTATTTATACTAAACACCTGAGTGTACTATTTATACTAAACACCTGAGTGTACTATTTATACTAAACACCTGAGTGTGCTATTTATACTAAACACCCTGAGTGTACTATTTATACTAAACACCTGAGTGTGCTATTTATACTAAACACCCTGAGTGTACTATTATACTTAACACCTGAGTGTGCTATTTATACTAAACACCTGAGTGTGCTATTTATACTAAACACCTGAGTGTACTATTATACTAAACACCTGAGTGTTCTATTTATACTAAACACCCTGAGTGTACTATTTATACTAAACACCTGAGTGTGCTATTTATACTAAACACCTGAGTGTGCTATTTATACTAAACACCTGAGTGTACTATTTATACTAAACACCTGAGTGTTCTATTTATACTAAACACCCTGAGTGTACCATTATACTAAACACCTGAGTGTACTATTATACTAAACACCTGAGTGTACTATTTATACTAAACACCCTGAGTGTACCATTATACTAAACACCTGAGTGTACTATTATACTAAACACCTGAGTGTACTATTTATACTAAACACCCTGAGTGTTCTATTTATACTAAACACCTGAGTGTTCTATTTATACTAAACACCCTGAGTGTACCATTATACTAAACACCTGAGTGTGCTATTTATACTAAACACCTGAGTGTGCTATTTATACTAAACACCCTGAGTGTACCATTATACTTAACACCTGAGTGTGCTATTTATACTAAACACCTGAGTGTACTATTTATACTAAACACCCTGAGTGTACCATTATACTTAACACCTGAGTGTGCTATTTATACTAAACACCTGAGTGTACTATTTATACTAAACACCTGAGTGTACTATTTATACTAAACACCTGAGTGTACTATTTATACTAAACACCTGAGTGTACTATTTATACTAAACACCTGAGTGTGCTATTTATACTAAACACCCTGAGTGTACCATTATACTTAACACCAGTGTGCTATTTATACTAAACACCTGAGTGTACTATTTATACTAAACACCTGAGTGTACTATTTATACTAAACACCTGAGTGTGCTATTATACTAAACACCCTGAGTGTACTATTTATACTAAACACCTGAGTGTGCTATTATACTGAACACCTGTGTACTATTTATACTAAACACCCTGAGTGTGCTATTTATACTAAACACCTGAGTGTACTATTATACTAAACACCTGAGTGTACCATTATACTAAACACCTGAGTGTACCATTATACTAAACACCGGAGTATACTATTTATACTAAACACCGGAGTGTACTATTTATACTAAACACCTGAGTGTACTATTTATACTAAACACCTGAGTGTACTATTTATACTAAACACCTGTGTACTATTTATACTAAACACCTGTGTACTATTTATACTAAACACCTGAGTGTACTATTCATACTAAACACCTGAGTATACTATTTATACTAAACACCTGAGTATACTATTTATACTAAACACCTGTGTACTATTTATACTAAACACCTGAGTGTACTATTTATACTAAACACCTGAGTATACTATTTATACTAAACACCTGTGTACTATTTATACTAAACACCGGAGTGTACTATTTATACTAAACACCTGAGTATACTATTTATACTAAACACCTGTGTACTATTTATACTAAACACCGGAGTGTACTATTTATACTAAACACCTGAGTGTACTATTTATACTGAACAACAGCGTGTTACGTACTCAGTGGTGTTTTCTGACTGCACGCCTGGTGCTGTGGTCCAGGTCATCACCTACACCCCCGAGGGGGGCGACCAGGTGGTGCCCGGCCTGTACGCCTGCGGGGAGGCGGGCTGCGCCTCCGTCCACGGGGCCAACCGGCTGGGCGCCAACTCCCTGCTGGACCTGGTGGTGTTCGGACGCGCCTGCGCCCTCACCATCGCTGACATCTGCACTCCAGGTCTGTCTCTTCTCCTCTGTCCTCCTCTCTCAGGTCCTCCCGGCACATTTATACCACAGAAACATTTATATTACATATTTATAAACATATTTATACCACAGAAACATTTATATTACATATTTATGAACATATTTATTACATATTTATAAACATATTTATACTACAGAAACATTTATATTACATATTTATAAACATATTTATTACATATTTAAAAACATATTTATACTACATAAACATTCATATTACATATTTATAAACATATTTATTACATTTTTTTATAAACATATTTATACTACATAAACATTTATATTACATATTTACAAACATTTATTACATATTTATAAACATATTTATACTGCATATTTACAAACATATTTATACCACAAACATTTATATTACATATTTATAAACATTTATTACATATTTATAAACATATTTATACCACATACACATTTATATTACATATTTATAAACGTATTTATTACATATTTATAAACATATTTATAATACATAAACATTTATATTACATATTTATAAACATATTTATTACATATTTATAAACATATTTATACTACATATGTATATACCGTCAACATATTCATGTTACATATTTTGAGCACATCAGAGCCGGCAGTAACATTTCACTGTGATGGTAAACTGATTATACGTTTGCATGTAAAGATCTGAATCAGGACTGCAGTGTGTAAAGGGTGCGCTTGTTTTGTCCCGCTAGGAGAGAAGCTGTCCCCCCTGAAGCCCAACGCAGGGGAGGAGTCGGTGGCCAACTTGGACAAGCTGCGCTTCGCCGACGGCAACATCCGTACCTCAGAGATCAGACTCAACATGCAGAAGGTGGATTACTGGATTACTCTCAGATTAGATGAGATTAAGACAATGTGAACGTCTTAATCCTGGACTATAGGAATGATAGCAATGGTCTTCATTATGGATGTATCAGTTTGATGAACGGTGTTCCTTCTTCCTGACCTCTCTCTCTGTCCCCCCGTCCTGTCCAGACCATGCAGAACCACGCTGCTGTGTTCCGCACCGGTGACGTCCTGAAGGAGGGCTGTGACAAGATGGACGCCATCTACCAGACCCTGGATGACATCAAGACCTTCGACAGAGGTAGGCTCCGGAGCCGCTGGGCCCCGCCTCCTGACCAGTAATCTAGCCGAGTCCGTCAAGGTCAACCATCACACGCTGAGAAAATCAATCCATTCTAATTAAATAGAGCGGCTCCACTGCAGCCGTTGTTGCGTTGGACGCCAGCATCCAACATTAAACAATCGCCCAGGATCATGTCTTGATTTTTGATGGGAGAATGTCAATCAAAGAAAGAAGAAAGCACATCCACTGGGTGGGCCAGGTGCAGGACAAACCAGAAAACAGTAAATTAAATGAAATAAATAAATGAAAGCTGCAAGCAGCCTCTCTAGGGGCCAAGCGCAATAAACGCTTCAAAGCATGCCCCTCTACAATTGTACTAAGTCTGGGGAATGTCTGCATGGCAGTTAGGCTTAAACCAGAAATGAGCTCTCTAGCGCCCCCATTTGGTTAGATTGGGCCAATAATGGAGGGGTCCTTTTCCGTTATGTGTCCAGACATGGTGGTGTTTGGTCTATCCACTGAGACATTATAGACCTTTATGTAATAATCCCCGCCCAAGCATCACACTTTGCAAACTGAATTGCCCCATAAAGGCATATTTTTTCTACTTTTCAAAAATCGGCCTTGATAGTCCTATCATACCATGTCTTAATAAATCGGTATCGGTATCGGCCGATCCTGAGGAAAATAATCGGTGATCGGTATCGGCCCAAAAATATCAGATCGGAGCATCCATAAGAGCTATCATGTCTCCCTGTCTCATTCTTTCCTGCATTTCAGGCAATGAAGATTGGTTGTCTTTTTTTGAGAGGCAACCGGGAGAATAATGTGTAAAAAAGTAATTGTTTGGTTGCTTAAGTAAATAACTAACTTTTTATGAGATATCTGTTCTCTCTTTTTAGGGAAATATTGAAATTCTGATTAAAATGTTTCAACTGTGAATCTGGACATCTACATAATTGTATTTGGGGTTGTAATTGGGATGGATATACTATGCGCCTCGCAAGAGCCATGTATCTACTCGCACACAGAAATTCTAGTTTCAGAACGCTCCAAAAAGAGTCATTTGCATATTAAAATCACTAAAAATGTCTTCTGGGGGAGGATGCCCCCGGACCCTCCTACCATAACTTGGTTTCGGACCTGTCACCTTTTTCACTCTCGGGAGTTTGCAGGTCTGCCTATAGATATCGGACCCTAGATTGCGTGTACCGTGTTTCATACAGATTGGTCAAAGTCTCTAGGAGGAGATAAATTTAAGTGTTTTTCAAATAATTCAAAATGGTGGAAAATCTGTATAATCAGAAGTTATAGGTCCTTGAGGCAAGTTTGTTCGTCATGAGGAGAGACGTGTGCAAAGTTTGTCTGTAGGTCAAACGGGGCCTGAGATATGCCTGTTCAAAGTTTGAGATTTCAAACGGTTCCTATAGCGCCACCATCTGGCCAATCAATGCAATATTTCTTGGAGCAAAACTTGAAAACTTTTGACCAATCACACACACAGTTAGCGGTCAGAATAATAATAATAGGGAATCCACACAATAATAATAGGGTCCTCGCCCTTTCAGGGCTTGGCCCCTAAAAAGTAGAGTCCGCACACTGGAAGTAATATGAAGGACTATTCCCAGGAGCTTATTTTAACGTTTCGATCAAGTAGATATTCATCAGAAAGATCTTCATCAGATGAAGATCTACTTGATCGAAACGTTAAAATGAACTCCTGGGAATAGTCCTTCATATTACTTCCAGTGTGCGGACTCTACTTTTTCCACAGAATGTCAATCAAATCCTTTATTTAACTAGATGGGCATCATTGAGATCAAAATCTCTTTTTCAAGAGTGATCTGGCCAAGAAGGCAGCAGAAACAAAGTTACAGCAATAAAAGAAACGTAACAGACAATACAGAGACACATACTTTTAGCCTGGTACGACCATCCCGTTCTCACGAGCTCACATTCTGTTTCACTAACGCAGAACGGTCTGGCCTTCGCCTCCTCTAGAGCCATTATCCCAGACCATACCAGGCCAATCAGGGACTGCGTTTTAACTGCTGTCACGCCCCACAGTGGAAAGCAGCCCCTGATTGGTTCGTGTCCCTGCCGCTCGCTAAAAAAACATGGCGGCTCCCGAAGCAACGAGTGGTAACGTTAACGTTAGAAGAATAAATGCAGCTATAAGTGCAGTTATTGCAGAAATAGACTTAATCACAATCGCTCTCTATGGGGCGAAGGCCAGACCGATATTGCAGAGCGAAGCAGTGAGCTCGCGAGATCAGGATGGTCATACCAGGCTAACATACTTTCACAGCAAGAATCAGTTGTAGGGCAAGTTATCAAACACAGTTGCACTGACCAAGAGAACTGGTTTCATAGTCTTTTAAAATGGATATAAATGCACCCAGTGTAATCAATCCTGGCAATTTCAGGTCCTTTTGCAACTCATTCCATGTCGATGGAGCAGCACATTTAAAAGCCTTATTTCCTAGTTCAGTTCTCACTCTGGGAGACCATCTGAAGAGCATCTTGGGAGTGAAGGACATGCTGGTTTTGCTTTATGCACAACAGAACTCCTAGATCAGGGGGTACCCGCCCAATCACAACTCCTAGATCAGGGGGTACCCGCCCAATCACAACTCCTAGATGAATTGAATTGAAACCTTTATTGCCCCAGAGGGGAATTTGTTTAGCACACATCAAGCATACAGAAAACATTGAAATGTACGCCCCTCACCAACACCACAATGTCACCAACCACCATCATCGTCATCACCATCCTCACCAACATCATCGCATCAACATCATCATCACTGCAACAGGCATCAACAGCTGTTCAACAATTTAATGCTTCTTGGCACAAAAGAAGTGCTGGCTCGTTTTGTCCTTGTTTTGGGCGTTCTAAACCTGCGTCCAGAGGGGAGTAGGGGGAACTCTGAGAAGAGTGGATGGGAAGGATCGTCCAGTATTCGTCTGGCAAGGTTGATGGTGTACTGATCAGAGAGCTGAGAGACACTCTGAACATCTGAGCCAGTGATTTTCCTCCCCGTCTTAGTAACCTTGTCCAGCATGTTTCTGTTCTGGATGGACAGACTTCCACCCCAGCACTGGATAGCGAAGGTCACCACGCTCTGAACGAACGTCAGGTAGAACAGTCTCAGTGTTGTTACGTCTGCCTTGAAGCTGCGTAGCTTCCTTTCAGATCAGGGGGTACCAGCCCAATCACAACTCCTAGATCAGGGGGTACCCGCCCAATCACAACTCCTAGATCAGGAGGTACCAGCCCAATCACAACTCCTAGATCAGGGGGTACCCGCCCAATCACAACTCCTAGATCAGGGGGTACCAGCCCAATCACAACTCCTAGATCAGGGGGTACCAGCCCAATCACAACTCCTAGATCAGGGGGTACCCGCCCAATCACAACTCCTAGATCAGGAGGTACCAGCCCAATCACAACTCCTAGATCAGGGGGTACCCGCCCAATCACAACTCCTAGATCAGGGGGTACCAGCCCAATCACAACTCCTAGATCAGGGGGTACCAGCCCAATCACAACTCCTAGATCAGGGGGTACCAGCCCAATCACAACTCCTAGATCAGGAGGTACCAGCCCAATCACAACTCCTAGATCAGGGGGTACCCGCCCAATCACAACTCCTAGATCAGGGGGTACCTGTCCAATCACAACTCCTAGATCAGGGGGTACCAGCCCAATCACAACTCCTAGATCAGGAGGTACCAGCCCAATCACAACTCCTAGATCAGGGGGTACCCGCCCAATCACAACTCCTAGATCAGGGGGTACCAGCCCAATCACAACTCCTAGATCAGGGGGTACCAGCCCAATCACAACTCCTAGATCAGGGGGTACCAGCCCAATCACAACTCCTAGATCAGGGGGTACCAGCCCAATCAGAACTCCTAGATCAGGGGTACCAGCCCAATCACAACTCCTAGATCAGGGGGTACCCGCCCAATCAGAACTCCTAGATCAGGGGGTACCAGCCCAATCACAACTCCTAGATCAGGGGGTACCAGCCCAATCAGAACTCCTAGATCAGGAGGTACCAGCCCAATCACAACTCCTAGATCAGGAGGTACCAGCCCAATCACAACTCCTAGATCAGGAGGTACCCGCCCAATCAGGGCTTTATACAAAAATGAGAGCCATCTTGAATATCTCAGAGTAGATAGAGACGGGCAATTTGCAGAAGCATATAGAGTGCAACAGTGCACTCGATTGCCACACCTAGTAACAAAGCGTAAAGCAGAATGGAAAACAGTGTCCAGCTTTCTAAGATGCTGGTCAGGAGCATCATTCATGTAAAGCAAATCACCATAATCCAGTAGAGGTACAAACATAGTGGAGATCAAGTGCTTCCTAACCTGAAGAGAGAAACAAGACTTGTTTCTAAAAAAGAAGCTTAATTTTCAGTTTAGTGACCAGTTTATCTATGTGTGACTTAAATGTTAAGTTCTCTTCCACTATGATGCCTAAATACTTATATGAAGCGACCCTTTCAATGTCAATCCCCGGAGTAGTAGATAGCTTAGGAAGAACAGCTGCTAGTCCTTTACCATTTGAAAAAAGCACACATTTTGATTTGTCAGCATTTAACACAAGCTTACGCTGGGTAATGGTGCGTTCCAGGCAACCCGTAACTTCCCACCCGTGAACTCGTACAGATCGATGTACTCCCAGTTGCCGGGTGGGAAGTTACGGGTTTGACTGCCATTCCAGAGCATTTTCACGTGTAGGAGGTCGGAAAAACACGAGTTACGGGTTGCCTGGAACGCACCATAAGATGAGACTGGTCGAGGGGTGACTGGTGTGAAAGTCAGTCATTTTATTTCTATAGCACCATTCATACAAATTAATATATCACATAGTGCTTTACATAAAAATGGATAAAAACATAAATCATGTAAACACAGTGAGAACAGATTTAAAAGAAACAATCTTGAAAAGTAAAAGAATTAAAAATCCAAGATGGTGTAAAATAGAATAAAAACAATAAAAACTGAGAATACAAACTAACAACACTAAGATATTAAAACAAGTAAAGCTATGTCGTCAAAACAATGTTAAAAAGGTGTGTTTTAAGATCTCGCTTAAAAGTTACGACGGTCTCAGACATTCTCAGTCCTCTGGCAGGGTGTTCCAAAGGATGGGGACATAGTCAGGACCTCCCCATGCCTCTTAGTCCTGACTCTAGGACCTCCCCATGCCTCTTAGTCCTGACTCTAGGACCTCGCCAGGCCTCTTAGTCCTGACTCTAGGACCTCCCCATGACTCTTAGTCCTGACTCTAGGACCTCCCCATGCCTCTTAGTCCTGACTCTAGGACCTCCCCATGCCTCTTAGTCCTGGCTCTAGGACCTCCCCATGCCTCTTAGTCCTGACTCTAGGACCTCCCCATGCCTCTTAGTCCTGACTCTAGGACCTCCCCATGCCTCTTAGTCCTGACTCTAGGACCTCCCCAGGCCTCTTAGTCCTGACTCTAGGACCTCCCCAGGCCTCTTAGTCCTGACTCTAGGACCTCCCCATGCCTCTTAGTCCTGACTCTAGGACCTCCCCAGGCCTCTTAGTCCTGACTCTAGGACCTCCCCATGCCTCTTAGTCCTGACTCTAGGACCTCCCCAGGCCTCTTAGTCCTGACTCTAGGACCTCCCCAGGCCTCTTAGTCCTGACTCTAGGACCTCCCCATGCCTCTTAGTCCTGACTCTAGGACCTCCCCAGGCCTCTTAGTCCTGACTCTAGGACCTCCCCATGCCTCTTAGTCCTGACTCTAGGACCTCCCCAGGGCTCTTAGTCCTGACTCTAGGACCTCCCCAGGCCTCTTAGTCCTGGCTCTAGGACCTCCCCAGGCCTCTTAGTCCTGACTCTAGGACCTCCCCATGCCTCTTAGTCCTGGCTCTAACCCCTCCCCAGGCCTCTTAGTCCTGACTCTAGGACCTCCCCAGGCCTCTTAGTCCTGACTCTAGGACCTCCCCATTCCTCTTAGTCCTGGCTCTAGGACCTCCCCATGCCTCTTAGTCCTGACTCTAGGACCTCGCCAGGCCTCTTAGTCCTGGCTCTAGGACCTCCCCATGCCTCTTAGTCCTGACTCTAGGACCTCCCCATGCCTCTTAGTCCTGACTCTAGGACCTCCCCATGCCTCTTAGTCCTGACTCTAGGACCTCCCCATGCCTCTTAGTCCTGACTCTAGGACCTCCCCATGCCTCTTAGTCCTGACTCTAGGACCTCGCCAGGCCTCATAGTCCTGACTCTAGGACCTCCCCAGGCCTCTTAGTCCTGACTCTAGGACCTCCCCAGGCCTCTTAGTCCTGACTCTAGGACCTCCCCAGGCCTCTTAGTCCTGACTCTAGGACCTCCCCAGGCCTCTTAGTCCTGACTCTAGGACCTCCCCAGGCCTCTTAGTCCTGACTCTAGGACCTCCCCAGGCCTCTTAGTCCTGACTCTAGGACCTCCCCAGGCCTCTTAGTCCTGACTCTAGGACCTCCCCAGGCCTCTTAGTCCTGACTCTAGGACCTCCCCATGCCTCTTAGTCCTGGCTCTAGGACCTCCCCATGCCTCTTAGTCCTGACTCTAGGACCTCCCCATGCCTCTTAGTCCTGACTCTAGGACCTCCCCATGCCTCTTAGTCCTGACTCTAGGACCTCCCCATGCCTCTTAGTCCTGACTCTAGGACCTCCCCATGCCTCTTAGTCCTGACTCTAGGACCTCCCCATGCCTCTTAGTCCTGGCTCTAGGACCTCCCCATGCCTCTTAGTCCTGACTCTAGGGACCATGAAAAGCTCAGTGCCAGAGGACCTGAGGAACATTCTAGGTGTGTATCTTAGTGAAGCTGAGGTGTTGACGTTCTCTCAGGTATTCTAGGTGTGTATCTTAGTGAAGCTGAGGTGTTGACGTTCTCTCTCAGGTATTCTAGGTGTGTATCTTAGTGAAGCTGAGGTGTTGACGTTCTCTCAGGTATTCTAGGTGTGTATCTTAGTGAAGCTGAGGTGTTGACGTTCTCTCAGGTATTCTAGGTGTGTATCTTAGTGAAGCTGAGGTGTTGATGTTCTCTCTCAGGTATTCTAGGTGTGTATCTTAGTGAAGCTGAGGTGTTGACGTTCTCTCAGGTATTCTAGGTGTGTATCTTAGTGAAGCTGAGGTGTTGACGTTCTCTCTCAGGTATCGTGTGGAACACAGACCTGGTGGAGACCCTGGAGCTGCAGAACCTGATGCTGAACGGCGTCCAGACCATCCACTCCGCCGAGCAGCGCCAGGAGAGCAGGGGGGCGCACGCCAGGGAGGACTTCAAGGTGTGTGTGTGTGTGTGCGCGTGTGTGCGTGCGTCTGTGTGTGCGTGTGGAGATCGATGTCAGGTGTGTGTAGTGATGTGAAGGGACGCGTATGTAAAGACCGATGTAGGTGTGTGTGTGTGTGTAGGTGTGTAGGTGTGTGTGCGTGTGTGTGTGTGTGTGTGTGTGTGTGTGTAGGTGTGTGTGCGTGTGTGCGTGCGTGCGTTGACTGCTGTCCCTGCTCTCCTCCAGGACCGTATGGATGAGTTTGACTACTCCAGGTCTCTTCAGGGGCAGGAGAAGAAGCCCTTCGAACAGCACTGGAGGAAACACACCATGTCCAACGTAGACATCAAGACCGGCCAGGTACTCCTCCTCCACTCCTCCTCTCCTCCTCCACTCCTCCTCTCCTCTCCTCCACTCTCCTCCTCTCCTCCTCCACTCCTCCTCCACTCTCCTCCTCTCCTCCTCCCCTCTCCTCCTCTCCTCCTCCACTCCTCCTCTCCTCTCTCCTCTCCTCCACTCCTCCTCTCCTCCTCCACTCTCCTCCACTCCTCCTCCACTCTCCTCCTCTCCTCCTCCCCTCTCCTCCACTCCTCCTCCCCTCTCCTCCTCTCCTCCTCCACTCCTCCTCTCCTCTCTCCTCTCCTCCACTCCTCCTCTCCTCCTCCTCCTCCTCCCCTCTCCTTCCCTCTCCTCTCCTCCACTCCTCCTCCCCTCTCCTCCTCTCCTCCTCTCCTCCTCCTCCACTCTCCTCCAGTCCTCCTCCCCTCTCCTCTCCTCTCCTCCACTCCTCCTCCCCTCTCCTCCCCTCTCCTCCACTCTCCTCCTCCTCTCCTCCTCCTCCACTCTCCTCCAGTCCTCCTCCCCTCTCCTCTCCTCCACTCCTCTCCTCCCCTCTCCTCCCCTCTCCTCCTTCTCCTCCTCCTCCCCTCTCCTCCACTCCTCCTCCTCTCTCCTCTCCTCCACTCCTCCTCCCCTCTCCTCTCCTCCTCTCCTCCACTCCTCCTCCCCTCTCCTCTCCTCCTCTCCTCCACTCCTCCTCCTCTCCTCCTCCTCTCTCCTCTCCTCCACTCCTCCTCCCCTCTCCACTCCTCTCCTCGGTGGAGTAGTGATGTCATATTAATGCGTTTGAACAGATCTCTCTCACCCGCTCCTCTCTGTTCCCCAGGTGACCCTGAAATACAGACCCGTCATCGACGACTCTCTCAACGCAGAAGAATGCTCGGCCATCCCCCCCGCCATCCGCTCCTACTAATCCCCCCCCCCACCATCCGCTCCTACTAACCCCCCAGCTGTTCCTACCCCCCACCCCCAGCTGTTCCTACCCCCCCCCCCCCCCCCAGCTGTTCCAATTCTCCCCCCGCTCCTACTAACCCCCCCCAACCTACCCACTGTACCCCCCCAACCTACCTGCCAACCAGTTCTTCTTATTTATGATCAGAAGTCACTCTCTAGCACTCTATAGCAGCTATACTCCATTACAGGGCCTTTCAACAGGATTATCACTTCTTTCTGACAACTATCTATTTTTCTTTAAGTGGAAATTTTTGATGTTCACTAAAATAAACGGAACCTTACTGTAACTTTTGAATGAATTGTGCAAATTTGAGTGATTTTGTTTTGTTTTTTGGTGTATGGTATTGAAACAACTTCCGACACATTTGCTATATAGCTCCTCAGGCAAATGCATAAATATATATTTAATATTTAAATATTGACTGATTGTATAATGTTCTGGGTCAGGTGGAGAAGTGTCTAGCAGCTTGGATATTGAATATAAACAATATAAAATATCGCTACAATATCAACCAGGATGCCAACTAGGACGACCACTGCAATGTTTATGAGCTCTGTGGCCTTTCCTACTACAACGCACACTCATCTGTCTGTTAAGCTCTGTACCATGTGCTTGCTGTGTATTGTAGGATCTATTCAAGTTCAATAAAGATGCGTAATGCTTAAATAACCTGGAACCTGTCAAGAATGGCTGCTTGTGGCGTTTCTCTCACCATGGCAACAGTTTTTACACCAAAGAGGGATACAGTATAACTAGGTTCTCTGTTCTCAGCTCATCATCAGATAATACTCTCATATTTGTCCTGGTCTGTAGGATACTTCAAACACAATGAATAAGTTATTCCATCATAATGCCTCCAGTCCAAAATCAGGATGGACTCAGGACGCTAGGGTTCCAGAGAGAATGGTTAAAGCAGAACATAATTATGAGAAGTTGAGATTAGACAAGATAAGTAAATACTTAATTGAATAAAAAAATATATTCTTATTATAATCTATTCATAATTTCTGGACCACGTGTCAGGAGAGCATCCGTTCACGCTGGTATTGATTTCCGCCGCCGCGGTCCGTCCCAGTAAAGCTTCCCCCCGGTCCGTCCCAGTAAATCTTCCCCCCGGACACACATCCACAATGGCAGAACGAGGATACAGCTTCTCTCTCACCACATTCAGGTGCAGTAAAACAATAACAAAGGGCTTTAAGAAAATTAGACATACTTCGATATAGCTTATCTAATAGTGTACTTTGAGTACCACTTCTTAAAGCTTTTAGTTATTCTGTCCCCGTGGAGAGCGGTTGATAGTAGCTAGCTCAACCAGAGATGCAGTGTCACGCCGGTGGCTAACGCTAACCAGCTAGCCTAGCTATGCTAACGAGTAGCATGGTCTGAGCTAACCATGTTGGATATGAGTAGGGACTTTTGACTATCTAGGGCTACATACGTTTACTTAGCTCACTACATAGCAAAGCTGACTACTGGTGGATTCGAGGTTGTGTCCTACTACATGCTAGCGAGTTAGCTACATGCTACTACTAGCTAGCACGCTCAGCTAGTTAACACACTGGTCATCGAGACCGGTTGGATATCATTCAATCAAAGCTTTTTATTTATTTCATATTTATTATCACCTCTCAGCTAGTGTGTATTCAGTTCTGTCAGACTTCACGTGACCCAAAGCTAGCTAATTGAGCCAGGTAGCAAGCTATAATAGCTAACCTCAATGTAATGTATTGCTTTATAAATGTTCTTAGCCGGTAGACAAACATACTCCTGGAGCTTGCTCGATCGCCTTGTTGAGAGGGGTCAGGGAAGAATTTTTACAGCTCACTTATCTGGCCCCCGGGTGATTACTGTTTTTTTGCTTCCCTCTGGAATATGTAGAGAGTGGGTCGTATGCCCACCTCCCTTGTTCTCTGTAAAGCGCATTGTGTTGCCTCTGGGTATGAAATGCGCTATACAAATAAAGCTTTGATTGATTGATTGATTGATTGATTGAACCCTCTCTCTCTGTCCCGCCCTGCAGCCCCTCAGGGAAGCTGGTCCAGATCGAGTATGCTCTGGCCGCGGTAGCAGCGGGAGCCCCGTCGGTGGGAATCAAAGGTAGACCAGACTGAAAAAAACATTTTTATTAATCCACGGGGGAATCATTTGCATAACTTTGGCCATCTTCCAGGCACTTATGTTCTCCCAGAATTCCCTGGGTCTGATCAGAGATGGCGGATTTCTGATGAGCAGATTATTTTTCTCCGTGCAGCTTCCAACGGCGTCGTCTTGGCAACGGAGAAGAAACAGAAGTCTATCCTGTATGATGAGCAGAGCGTTCACAAGGTGGAGCCCATCACCAAACACATCGGCATGGTGTACAGCGGCATGGGACCAGACTACAGGTGACAAGGGATGGAAGGAGGGATGAGAGGGATGGAGGGATGAGAGGTGATGGAGGAGTGAATGGAATGGAAACTGTCTCTCTCCACATGACAACCTCAACGTAAAGGGATAATTTGCAACAATTCCTTTGTCCTCCTAACTCTACCAATTCGCTCCCCCCTCTCTCCCTCCCTCTCTCCTCCCTCCCTCTCTCCTCTCCCCCTCCACCCCACTCTCCCTCCCTCTCCTCCCTCTCTCCAGAGTGTTGGTGAGGAGAGCCAGGAAGCTGGCCCAGCAGTACTTCCTGGTGTACCAGGAGCCAATCCCCACAGCCCAGCTGGTCCAGAGGGTCGCCTCCGTCATGCAGGAGTACACACAGTCAGGGTAGGACACACACACACACACAGTCAGGGTAGGACACACACACACACACAGTCAGGGTAGGACACACACACACAGTCAGGGTAGGACACACACACACAGTCAGGGTAGGACATACACACACACACACACACACACACACAAAGTCAGGGTTTGACATACACACACAAACACACATACAGTCAGGGTAGGACATACACACACACACACAGGGTAGGACACACACACAGGGTAAGACACGCACGCGTACAGTCAGAACACAAACCGTCAGGGTAGGTTCACATAAATACACACACACACGTGCCCTCGCGTGTTGCTGTGTGTGTTGACTGTGCCCTAGCGTGTTGCCGTGTTGACTGTGCCCTAGCATGTTGCTGTGTGTGCTGTGTGTTGACTGTGCCCTAGCATGTTGCTGTGTGTGTTGTGTGCCCCTTAGCGTGTTGCTGTGTGTGTTGACTGTGCCCTAGCATGTTGCTGTGTGTGCTGTGTGTTGACTGTGCCCTAGCATGTTGCTGTGTGTGTTGTGTGCCCCTTAGCGTGTTGCTGTATGTTGACTGTGCCCTAGCGTGTTGCTCTGTGTTGACTGCCCTAGCGTGTTGCTGTGTGTGTTGACTGTGCCCTAGCATGTTGCTCTGTGTTGACTGCCCTAGCGTGTTGCTGTATGTTGACTGTGCCCTAGCGTGTTGCTGTATGTTGACTGTGCCCTAGCGTGTTGCTCTGTGTTGACTGCCCTAGCGTGTTGCTGTTTGTTTACTGTGCCCTAGCGTGTTGCTGTGACCTAGCGTATTGTTGTGTGTGTTGTGTGACCTAGTGTGTTGTGTGTGACCTAGCATGTTGTTGTGTGTGTTGACTGTGCCCTAGCGTGTTGCTGTGTGTTGATTGTGCCCTAGCGTGTTTCTGTGTGTTGATTGTGCCCTAGCGTGTTGCTGTGTGTTGATTGTGCCCTAGCGTGTTTCTGTGTGTTGAGTGTGCTCTAGCGTGTTGCTGTGTGTGTTGACTGTGCCCTAGCGTGTTGTTGTGTGTGTTGACTGTGCCCTAGTGTGTTGCTGTGTGTTGATTGTGCCCTAGTGTGTTTCTGTGTGTTGACTGTGCTCTAGCGCAGGGGTTCTCAAACTTTTTGTTTATGCGGACCACTATTTATTATCAAGGATCACCTCATATGCAAACCGTAAAAATAAGAACATATATATACGTTGTGTTAAAACACAGATATTTTTATAGTTAATTATGGACAATCAAAAGTAAATTGTAGCCAACTCATCACTGCATATCATCACCATATATTGACCTGCGTGTGTGTGTGCCGCACGCACAGCAAGTCCAGTGGAAACAAATCATCTCATCACTCACCTAATGAGATGGATGATGTTGCTTCGCAGACGTCAACATCTGGATGTCAGGTTCCAGCGATGACGGCTTCAATCTGAGATCTGGTTCAATGTTAAATCTGTTCCGATATTTTGTCTTCAACAAATCTTCAATCTTCAACAATCTTTTTTCCACGGACCACCTGCAGTACCCTCGCGGACCAGTTTGAGAACCGCTGCTCTAGCGTGTTGCTAGCGCGTTGCTGTGTTGACTGTGCCCTAGCGTGTTGCTAGTGTGTTGCTGTGTTGACTGTGCCCTAGCGTGTTGCTGTGTTGACTGTGCCCTAGCGTGTTGCTAGCGTGTTGCTGTGTTGACTGTGCCCTAGCGTGTTGCAAGCGTGTTGCTGTGTTGACTGTGCTCTAGCGTGTTGCAAGCGTGTTGCTGTGTTGACTGTGCTCTAGCGTGTTGCTAGCGTGTTGACTGTGCTCTAGCGTGTTGCTAGCGTGTTGACTGTGCCCTAGCGTGTTGCTAGCATGTTGACTGTGCTCTAGCGTGTTGCTAGCGTGTTGACTGTGCCCTAGCGTGTTGCTAGCATGTTGACTGTGCTCTAGCGTGTTGCTAGCGTGTTGTTAGCGTGTTGACTGTGCCCTAGCGTGTTGCTAGCGTGTTGCTGTGTTGACTGCTCTAGCGTGTTGACTGTGCCCTAGCGTGTTGCTAGCATGTTGCTAGCGTGTTGACTGTGCCCTAGCGTGTTGCTAGCGTGTTGACTGTGCTCTAGCGTGTTGCTAGCGTGTTGACTGTGCCCTAGCGTGTTGCTAGCGTGTTGCTAGCGTGTTGACTGTGCTCTAGCGTGTTGCTCTGTGTTAACAGGGGCGTTCGGCCGTTCGGAGTGTCGCTGCTGATCGCCGGCTGGGACGAGGACAGACCCCACCTGTTCCAGTCGGACCCCTCTGTAAGACTACACTACCCAGCATCCTCCTCTCCCCCTCATAGTTTCGCTACTGCATCATTAGAGCTAACAATGGCGGATGTTTGTAGTCCAGTCTGAGTCTTGACGATGTTGCCGTTTCCACACAGGGGGCCTACTTTGCCTGGAAGGCGACGGCCATGGGCAAGAACTACGTCAACGGAAAAACCTTCCTGGAGAAGAGGTAGAGTCACGCTGTCTAATCTGATGAATCTACATCAATATATCTCTAGTCTTATCCTCACACAATAGCTAGGCCTGTAGATGTAATATACTGCTACTTGTTATCTGCTTGTCGTAGGGCCACTTCTCTAGAGCAGTCACTGTCCTCGAGTGTGACAGGACGTGAGCTTGTGAGACGCTGAGATCCAGCTTCCACACCTGACGGTGCTGCTCTGTTCTCCCAGGTACAACGAGGATCTGGAGCTGGAGGACGCCATCCACACGGCCATCCTGACTCTGAAGGTGGGTCTGCTCTCTGACCCTGACCGCTCTCTGACCCCGACAGCTCTCTAACCCCGACAGCTCTCTGACCCTGACCGCTCTCTAACCCTGACAGCTCTCTGACCCTGACAGCTCTCTAACCCTGACCGCTCTCTAACCCTGACAGCTCTCTAACCCTGACAGCTCTCTGACCCCGACAGCTCTCTAACCCTCTCTGACCCCGACAGCTCTCTAACCCTGACAGCTCTCTGACCCTCTCTGACCCTGACAGCTCTCTAACCCTGACAGCTCTCTAACCCTGACCGCTCTCTAACCCTGACCGCTCTCTAACCCTGACCGCTCTCTGACCCTGACCGCTCTCTAACCCTGACAGCTCTCTAACCCTGACCGCTCTCTAACCCTGACCGCTCTCTAACCCTGACAGCTCTCTAACCCTGACAGCTCTCTAACCCTCTCTAACCCTGACCGCTCTCTAACCCTGACAGCTCTCTAACCCTCTCTAACCCTGACAGCTCTCTAACCCTCTCTAACCCTGACAGCTCTCTAACCCTGACCGCTCTCTGACCCTGACAGCTCTCTAACCCTGACCGCTCTCTAACCCTGACAGCTCTCTAACCCTGACAGCTCTCTAACCCTGACAGCTCTCTAACCCTGACAGCTCAGTCCCACTGACTCTGGTTGTGGTGCGTCCCGGTTACCGTACGCCACCCGGAGTTGACCGGCCGTCTAGACGATGGTTGTGTTTCCCCTGGACGCGCTGCGGCACGTTCCAGAAGCGTCCCAGACCGGCTCTCCTCAGAGCTCCGGTAGAGACAGACACCAGGTCTGTTTTTGACAGATCCCGCATCTGGGACTCATCAAATGGTAGTAGAAGAAATGTGTAGTTAGGCCCCGCCCCCTGACGGCCTGGCAGAATATCAAACCAAACACTCGATCCTGAAACCGTGTGGTTGGAACGCCACGCAAACGGAGTCAGTGGAGTTGAGGCGTAACCCAACGCCATCCACACCGCTATCCTGACTCATGGTTGGACGGCGGCTTCCTGCTCCTAGCAGCCTGATTGGTGGAGCAGAGGACCTGCGTGGTCGGGGTGTGATTCCCATCGGAACCACATGTACTGAAAACACCTGCTGTCTTGGACAAAGTTGCTTTAGATACGAGCGTCTAGGAAGAGCATATCACCAGGTCTCATGAATGTGTGTGTGTGTGTGTGTGTGTGTTCCAGGAGAGCTTCGAGGGTCAGATGACAGAGGACAACATCGAGGTGGGGATCTGTAATGAGGCTGGCTTCCGTAGGCTGTCCCCCACCGAGGTCAAGGACTACCTGGCAGCCATCGCCTGAAGCCACCACGTCATCGTCTGAGACCACCACGGCGTCGTCTGAGACCACCACGGCATCGTCTGAGACCACCACGGCGTCGTCTGGCGCATCTGAAACCTCCATGTTTCTGTCTGTCCCATCTGATCGTCTTTTTTTAGTTTTTGCAACAAAAAACTTGAATTTGTATTTTTCTCATAAAAAAAAACTGCATTTTTCTTTTGTATTCCTCGTCCCATAACCCCCTCCCCCCAAGTTGAGTTGCACTCAATAAATACCTGAACGTGAACGCTGTTTTCTTACTGAAGTTACTGTACTTTACTTGTGCTTAACTGTCACAGTCCAGGTAAACATTCCCATACACAAACTCACACAGATATACACAAACTCACACAGATATACACAAACTCACACAGATATACACACACTCACACAGATATACACAAACTCACACAGATATACACAAACTCACACAAACTCACACAGATATACACAAACTCACACAAACTCACACAGATATACACAAACTCACACAGATATACATTCATTGCCTGAACTTAACTGACATTGGTGTGGTACAAAAGCTCTACAACACCAAATGCTTGATTTTAAAACTTCAGATGGTGAATATCAGTATTTCATTTGTAAAGCTTAACTACCTGCAGACAGTTTGAGACGCGTGGCTCGTCTGACTGACCTGTCTTCTTAAATACCCAATCCTCATGAACTGACCCGTCTTCTTAAATACCCAATCCTCATGAACTGACCTGTCATCTTAAATACCCAATCCTCATGAACTGACCCGTCATCTTAAATACCCAATCCTCATGAACTGACCTGTCATCTTAAATACCCAATCCTCATGAACTGACCCGTCATCTTAAATACCCAATCCTCATGAACTGACCTGTCATCTTAAATACCCAATCCTCATGAACTGACCCGTCTTCTTAAGTACTTAAGTTAGGTGCCTTCAGACGCCTGAATGTCACAAACACAACTTTTAAGTGAGTGGACAGGTGATCAGTCTTTTAAGTGAGTGGACGGGTGATCAGTCTTTTAAGTGAGTGGACGGGTGATCAGTCTTTTAAGTGAGTGGACGGGTGATCAGTCTTTTAAGTGAGTGGACGGGTGATCAGTCTTTTAAGTGAGTGGACGGGTGATCAGTCTTTTAAGTGAGTGGACGGGTGATCAGTCTTTTAAGTGAGTGGACGGGTGATCAGCCAAGCCAAGCCCAGGTGACCCCCAGCCTGTCCTAGTCATCGTTCTGTGAAGTGTTGAAGGAACTCGGAGAGAGAGAAGACGCGTCCCCAGCCGATGCCGGGGTCCATGCTGATGTAGTCGTCCAGGTTCATCTTGGAATCTGGAGATGAGAAAGAGAAACATCAGTGACATTGTGAGACCCCCCCCCCAGAGAGACAGGAGGTACGGTAGGTACGGTACGAGATGGGTAGATCTGGAACACGGGTTGACTGAGGTGATACCACTCCAACAAGTAGACAGCTGAAGTGAGCCTGTATTCTTAAAGGGGTAGTGTGCTATTTTGAACATTTAGCCATATTTACCAAACATGTAAAAACGTTCAGATTGCGATCCATTTCCCAGGAGAGCATCCTGAGACTGGTCAGACTACACCCTGCACTTCCCGTCTCAGAAAAACATTTGATCATAGTTTTTCCAACGCATGTACGTATGCCTCATTGACTTCCATTGTAGCTCAGTGAAAGCCTACATAAAAACTGCAGCTAGCTCAATACTGGAATGATCAGTGAAATTGCAGTGCCTCAATGCAATCAATACTGTTTACCATGGTGCTTTGAGATTCATCACAAACTGTAGAAGTTGTACTCATCATTGCACCTTGTATGATCGGGTTGGATGGTCTGCATTGTCTACTCGTAGACTTATTCATTGGTACATCATTATTTATAAGGCAATTCTTGATCTTGTTCCTTCTTACCTCTGTGCCTACATTTTACAAAAAAGTACTGGGAAATACTCAGAGATCACAGGACTTCTTGCTTCTGTCTGTTCCCAAAGTCAGAACAGAAAAGGGGAAAATGGCTTTTAGTTATTCGGCTCCTTCTGCCTGGAACATGCTACAAAATGATCTCAAACTTGAGGAGTAGGTCTCAATCGATGTTTTTAAATCCACTATGAAGGTTTTAGAGGTTGATTTAACAGTATGTTCATGTTTTTAACTAGCGTATTGCCATATAGACAAATCACCAAGTCACATGTGTAAACTGTATTGCTGTTGCATCTCTGTGTTTTCTGTTGTATTTTCCGTCTGTAACTCTGTGTTTGGATTGCACTGCTGCCCGTCTTGGCCAGGTCTCTCTTGAAAAATAGATTTTTAATCTCAATGGGACCTTTCCTGGTTAAATAAAGGCTTAATAAAAAATAATGGTCTCTGTTTCAGGTTCATGGTGGACAGACCACAAATAGGGCTAAATGTCCAAAATAGCACACTACCCCTACCCCACACTACTATGAACCTTGAGATCAGACCCTCATATATAATGATCCCAGCCCAAGTGTAAAATTGGGATAAAACAATCAGCCCTAACTTTGACAGAGTTTCCTAAAGATATCCTAGAAGATATATATATATCCTAAAGATATCCTAGAAGATATATATATTTCCTAAAGATATCCTAGAAGATATATATATATCCTAAAGATATCCTAGAAGATATATATATCCTAAAGATATCCTAGAAGATATATATATATCCTAAAGATATCCTAGAAGATATATATATCCTAAAGATATCCTAGAAGATATATATATCCTAAAGATATCCTAGAAGATATATATTTCCTAAAGATATCCTAGAAGATATATATATCCTAAAGATATCCTAGAAGATATATATATCCTAAAGATATCCTAGAAGATATATATATCCTAAAGATATCCTAGAAGATATATATTTCCTAAAGATATCCTAGAAGATATATATATCCTAAAGATATCCTAGAAGATATATATATCCTAAAGATATCCTAGAAGATATATATATCCTAAAGATATCCTAGAAGATATATATATATCCTAAAGATATCCTAGAAGATATATATATCCTCAAGATATCCCAGAAGATATATATATCCTAAAGATATCCTAGAAGATATATATATCCTAAAGATATCCTAGAAGATATATATATCCTAAAGATATCCTAGAAGATATATAAATCCTAAAGATATCCTAGAAGATATATATATCCTAAAGATATCCTAGAAGGCTTCCTGGTTGATGTGAACCCGTTCTCTCTTCAGCGGAGCGTGCAGGTCTGAGGAGAGTACCTGGGGTTTCGATGCAGGGGTAGGGGGGCGGGGGCATCTGCCAGCCCCCATCTGCGTCCCTCATGTGTGACCTATCAGACGCAAAGTTCCTCAGGTATATGTCGGCAGTGACCGCCCGCAACTTCCTGGAACAAAGGTGATGTCAGGAGTCAAGCAGCCAATCATACAGTATAACAGCTGGGCGTTCCTTCAGGAAGGGACGAAGAGGATTCTCCCTCTTAAGCACCTCTTGTATTTTTAGTTGCAAGTCTTGCACTTTGCCTTCAGCACTAGATCATGCTCTTAGTCACTTGTTTAGAAAGGAGATGCACTTGTGAGTTCTGGTGAGTAATAGTACACTGACTTCCTACATTAAATGAAATTATAAGTCCCTTTGGATAAAAGCGTCAGCTAAATGACTGTAATGTAATGAAGAGCTGCTGGATTGAGCAAGTCAGAGCAGAAGTATCCATATTCATTTCTGAGATGATTATATAATCAATTAAAGAGACAATTCACTCAAAATCCCAGACTGACACCCAGTCCCGTACCTCCAGAAGGCGGGTTTGAGGCTGAGGTCGGAGCGGAAGGCCTGGGCCTCGTACAGCGCCAGGGGGCAGGGGAAGGGCAGCACGGTGTCCAGGTCGTAGACGAAGCTCCCCCCCTGCTGGCTCTGGTGCAGCAGGATCACATGGTAGTCCTGGACAACAAGGGGAAAAAACAGTTCCACATCTACACTCGGTGATAAAACACACAAGATAGTCCATTTAAAGAGCCAGTCTGTGGCCTTTAGACCAACCTGGGCCTCTCAACCCTCCGCCAAGCAACAAGTTATGTTATGAGCTTAGCACACGCCCTTAACCGTGATGTGTTATATGTTATGTATGTTATGAGCTTAGCACACGCCCTTAACCGTGATGTGTTATATGTTATGAGCTTAGCACACGCCCTTAACCGTGATGTGTTATATGTTATGAGCTTAGCACACGCCCTTAACCGTGATGTGTTATATGTTATGAGCTTAGCACACGCCCTTAACCGTGATGTGTTATATGTTATGAGCTTAGCACACGCCCTTAACCGTGATGTGTTATATGTTATGTATGTTATGAGCTTAGCACACGCCCTTAACCGTGATGTTATATGTTATGTAGGTAAAGCTGAATACCCCACCACCATGGTTACGTACCCAGACCACAGGCCGGTCTACAGGACCCGACCGCTGCCTCCAGAGAGGGATCTAGGGGGAGGAGAGACGGTGTGTTCACCTATCCAGTCATGATAGATCAGACATCAGCTCAAGGAAACGAGGGAAGAAGGAAAGCAGGGAGGAAGGACATGTCTCTCACCCTTCTCCTCTCGTTGGAGATGAAGACAGCGGACACCTCGTCCAGAGGGGTCAGTCCCTGGGTCTTGACCTGTTCGCACAGTTTCCAAACATTCTCCTCACTGGGAAAAACACAATGAGCGCGATTTTATTGTTTAGGAAACACATCTAGCACATAGGATACAATGTAGGAAAGGTAGCTACGCTATGGATATGTCATTGAGAGAACATGCATAACATTACCAGTAACAGCTCGTATACACGCAGTCATCCCTGGGCGGAGTGATGTTGGCATATTGTGATGCAGTGTCTGTCTTGTGCATGACTAGTGCGCCTAACTAAGTATTATGAACAATAAACACATAACAACGAAGAATAGCGAATATCTTCCTTCACTATGCACGCATTGCTTTGGTGTTACATTCTAAAGGGTCCGACGGACACTGGATCATTACGCAGTATTCCGCCAGTAGAGGGAGACATTGGATAGATAAACACGATGGCTAGCAAGACTCTTTATCTTTATAAAGACTCTTTATAAAAAGACCTGTACCTGTCCTGTCTCTCGAAGGCTGGTCGAGCTGGCGGCCTGGTTTTCCCCAAGTTGAGATCAGATACTAATGAAAATGGCCAGGATGAGAATCTGTGGAGAGTTAACCAGCGTTCACCCGCTTGATCCAGTGTAGCTACTGCAGTCCTAAAGATAGCCTACCTCAGATCCTGTGCCTACTTCCCTCTCTAAGGATCCTGAGTAGGAGCCTGTGTGCTCGTCGCTGAATCATCGCTGAAGTATAAACTGTTCATCTGCTGCCAGAGTAACCCGTATGTTCCAGAGTAACCCGTATGTTCCAGAGTTCCAGAGTAACCCGTATGTTCCAGAGTAACCCGTATGTTCCAGAGTAACCCGTATGTTCCAGAGTGACCCGTATGTTCCCCGCATGCGCAGGGCGGGATTAGAACCCCGGGTCTCGCGCTTCGTAGGCGCGCGCGCTGACAGTCATGCCAATAATAGAGATGGTGAGCGCTCCTCACCCAGCTACCCTCAACCCCCACTCAGCTGCCCTCAACCCTCACCCAGCTGCCCTCAACCCTCACCCAGCTACCCTCAACCCTCACCCAGCTACCCTCAACCCTCACTCAGCTACCCTCAACCCTCACCCAGCTACCCTCAACCCTCACCCAGCTACCCTCAACCCTCAGCTACCCTCAACCCTCACCCAGCTACCCTCAACCCTCACTCAGCTACCCTCAACCCTCACCCAGCTACCCTCAACCCTCACTCAGCTTCCCTCAACCCTCACCCAGCTACCCTCAACCCTCACTCAGCTACCCTCAACCCTCACTCAGCTACCCTCAACCCTCACTCAGCTACCCTCAACCCTCACCCAGCTACCCTCAACCCTCACTCAGCTACCCTCAACCCTCACCCAGCTACCCTCAACCCTCACTCAGCTTCCCTCAACCCTCACCCAGCTACCCTCAACCCTCACTCAGCTATCCTCAACCCTCACTCAGCTACCCTCACCCAGCTACCCTCAACCCCCACCCAGCTACCCTCACCCAGCTGCCCTCAACCCTCACTCAGCTACCCTCAACCCTCACCCAGCTGCCCTCAACCCTCACTCGGCTACACGAATGAGAATCAGTAACTGCCAGACTTCACCACAGCTAGTCAGTCACTCACCACAGACCGGATATGAGTCAGTCTTCACCGCGGTCGCAGCTTCCATCCACGCGGGGCCCAACTGCCCTGTACCCAGGGGTCAGGGATGAGTCAGCACATCCTGGATGTTTTCCCCAGAGGAGCTGATCAATGCCGCCTCGTCAATACCGGTCCTGATTAGAGGGAGGTCTGACAGGGGACGTTCAGCTGGAGTGATGGTCAGGTGACCTCCGGCCGGCGCCTGGCTGTTTCCCGTGTCTGGCCAGTGTATTGTTTGTAGTCTGGCTGTTTTATGGCAGCCTGTCAGTGGGAAAGCATTGTGGCTGCTGCTGCCCAGCCCAGGCGGGGGGGAGGGGTGGTAGCAGGCGGGGGGGAGGGGTGGTACCAGGCCGGGGGGGAGGGGTGGTACCAGTGTTGTGTTGTGTTGTGTTGTGTTGTGTTGTGTTGTGTTGTGTTGTGTTGTATTAACCTAGTGAGCTGTGTTGTGTTGTGTTGTGTTAACCTAGTGAGCTGTGTTGTGTTGTGTTGTGTTGTGTTGTGTTGTGTTGTGTTGTGTTGTGTTGTGTTGTATTAACCTAGTGAGCTGTGTTGTGTTGTGTTGTATTAACCTAGTGAGCTGTGTTGTGTTGTATTAACCTAGTGAGCTGTGTTGTGTTGTGTTGTGTTGTATTAACCTAGTGAGCTGTGTTGTGTTGTGTTGTATTAACCTAGTGAGCTGTGTTGTGTTGTGTTGTATTAACCTAGTGAGCTGTGTTGTGTTGTGTTGTATTAACCTAGTGAGCTGTGTTGTGTTGTATTAACCTAGTGAGTTGTGTTGTGTTGTGTTGTATTAACCTAGTGAGCTGTGTTGTGTTGTATTAACCTAGTGAGTTGTGTTGTGTTGTGTTGTATTAACCTAGTGAGTTGTGTTGTGTTGTGTTGTGTTGTGTTGTGTTGTATTAACCTAGTGAGCTGTGTTGAGAGTGGAGGAACTGTGTGAATCCTGGAGACAGTGTGAATGGAGAGACCAGCGAGAGGTATCTACCAGTCAAGGTAGTGGTAGACACAACACACACACCCCCCCACACACACACACACAACACAGGCAC
>NC_140260.1:7237976-7302976 GCF_949987555.1 Borostomias antarcticus | reverse complement strand
AACGCTGCAGTGAGAGGGTTAATGCTGCAGTGAGAGGGTTAACGCTGCAGTTAACTTGTGTATTTACATACACATGTAAATACACTATCGTAAACACACACACACACACACACACACACACACGTAAATACACAATCTTAAACACACAGACACACACACACACATAAAAACACTAGCTTAAACACACACACGTAAATACACTAGCTTAAACACACACACACACAAACACACACACACGTAAATACACTAGCTTAAACACACAGACACACACACATAAAAACATTAGCTTAAACACACAGACACACACACACACACACTCACACACACACACATAAAAACACTAGCTTAAACACACACACACGTAAATACACTAGCTTAAACACACACACACACACGTAAATACACTAGCTTAAACACACACATACACATAAATACACTAGCTTAAACACACACACACACACGTAAATACACTAGCTTAAACACACAGACATACACATATAAAAACAGTAGTTTAAATACACACACACACACATTAATACACTAGCTTAAACACACACACACACCCAAGTAAATACACTAGCTTAAACACACATACACACACATAAAAACAGTAGCTTAAACACACACACGTTAATACACTAGCTTAAACACACACACACACACACATAAATACACACATGTAAATATACTAGCTTAAAGACACACACATAAATACACTAGCTTAAAAACACACACACGTAAATACACTATCTTAAAAACACACACACACGTAATACACTATCTTAAAAACACACACGTAAATACACTATCTTAAAAACACACACACACGTAATACACTATCTTAAAAACACACACACGTAAATACACTATCTTAAAAACACACACACGTAAATACACTATCTTAAAAACACACACACGTAAATACACTATCTTAAAAACACACACACACGTAAATACACTATCTTAAAAACACACACACACGTAAATACACTATCTTAAAAACACACACACACGTAATACACTATCTTAAAAACACACACACGTAAATACACTATCTTAAAAACACACACACGTAAATACACTATCTTAAAAACACACACACGTAAATACACTATCTTAAAAACACACACACGTAAATACACTATCTTAAAAACACACACACACGTAAATACACTATCTTAAAAACACACACACACGTAAATACACTATCTTAAAAACACACACACACGTAATACACTATCTTAAAAACACACACACGTAAATACACTATCTTAAAAACACACACACACGTAATACACTATCTTAAAAACACACACACGTAAATACACTATCTTAAAAACACACACACGTAAATACACTATCTTAAAAAAACACACACGTAAATACACTATCTTAAAAACACACACACGTAAATACACTATCTTAAAAACACACACACACGTAAATACACTATCTTAAAAACACACACACACGTAAATACACTATCTTAAAAACACACACACACGTAATACACTATCTTAAAAACACACACACGTAAATACACTATCTTAAAAACACACACACGTAAATACACTATCTTAAAAACACACACACGTAAATACACTATCTTAAAAACACACACACACGTAAATACACTATCTTAAAAACACACACACGTAAATACACTATCTTAAAAACACACACACACGTAAATACACTATCTTAAAAACACACACACACGTAAATACACTATCTTAAAAACACACACACACGTAAATACACTATCTTAAAAACACACACACGTAAATACACTATCTTAAAAACACACACACGTAAATACACTATCTTAAAAACACACACACGTAAATACACTATCTTAAAAACACACACACGCAAATACACTATCTTAAAAACACACACACGTAAATACACTATCTTAAAAACACACACACGTAAATACACTATCTTAAAAACACACACGTAAATACACTATCTTAAAAACACACACACACGTAAATACACTATCTTAAAAACACACACACACGTAAATACACTATCTTAAAAACACACACACACGTAATACACTATCTTAAAAACACACACACGTAAATACACTATCTTAAAAACACACACACGTAAATACACTATCTTAAAAACACACACACGTAAATACACTATCTTAAAAACACACACACGTAAATACACTATCTTAAAAACACACACACGCAAATACACTATCTTAAAAACACACACACGTAAATACACTATCTTAAAAACACACACACGTAAATACACTATCTTAAAAACACACACACGCAAATACACTATCTTAAAAACACACACACGTAAATACACTATCTTAAAAACACACACACGTAAATACACTATCTTAAAAACACACACACACGTAAATACACTATCTTAAAAACACACACACGTAAATACACTATCTTAAAAACACACACACGCAATACACTATCTTAAAAACACACACACACGTAATACACTATCTTAAAAACACACACACGTAAATACACTATCTTAAAAACACACACACACGTAAATACACTATCTTAAAAACACACACACGTAAATACACTATCTTAAAAACACACACACACGTAAATACACTATCTTAAAAACACACACACACTGGCGGATGCAGCCTCATTAGGGCTCTGTTGTCTCCAGCAGGAGCAGTCATGCAGTGTTCAGGAGACACTGGAAACATAGGAGCTAAAAATTACCATTCTCCTATAGAAAGATCAAAACACTCTCTCCTACGTACACACACATGCACACACACACACACACATACACACAAAACATACACACACAGCACCCCTTTCTGTCTCCATAGCACAGTTCTGGTGATGTCAGTGAGGCTATTAGCAGAGGAGCAGCCTGTGTAAAAAGACAGAAGGCATTGTGTGTGTGTGTGTGTGTGTTTGTGCGCGTGTGTGTCTACTGTATTTGTGTGTGTGTGTGTGTCTGTGTGTATTCATGTATCATAATCAGAAACATGTATTGCCATGTAGTTTTCAACATACTAGGAGTTTGTTTTGATGGTGCTCTGAATGCATTTCATGGCTCTATGCACGGCAAAACTGAATGCCTAGATTGGCCCTGCTACACCACTCCTCCACTCCACCACTCCTCCACTCCTCCACTCCTCCACTCCTCCACTCCTCCACTCCACCACTCCTCCACTCCTCCACTCCACCACTCCTCCACTCCTCCACTCCTCCACTCCTCCACTCCACCACTCCTCCACTCCTCCACTCCTCCACTCCTCCACTCCTCCACTCCACCACTCCTCCACTCCTCCACTCCACCACTCCTCCACTCCTCCACTCCACCACTCCTCCACTCCTCCACTCCACCACTCCTCCACTCCTCCACTCCTCCACTCCTCCACTCCACCACTCCTCCACTCCTCCACTCCTCCACTCCACCACTCCTCCACTCCTCCACTCCTCCACTCCTCCACTCCACCACTCCTCCACTCCTCCACTCCACCACTCCTCCACTCCTCCACTCCACCACTCCTCCACTCCACCACTCCTCCACTCCTCCACTCCACCACTCCTCCACTCCTCCACTCCTCCACTCCTCCACTCCACCACTCCTCCACTCCTCCACTCCTCCACTCCACCACTCCTCCACTCCTCCACTCCTCCACTCCTCCACTCCACCACTCCTCCACTCCTCCACTCCTCCACTCCACCACTCCTCCACTCCTCCACTCCACCACTCCTCCACTCCTCCACTCCTCCACTCCACCACTCCTCCACTCCTCCACTCCACCACTCCACCACTCCTCCACTCCTCCACTCCTCCACTCCTCCACTCCACCACTCCTCCACTCCTCCACTCCACCACTCCTCCACTCCACCACTCCTCCACTCCACCACTCCTCCACTCCTCCACTCCACCACTCCTCCACTCCTCCACTCCTCCACTCCTCCACTCCTGCACTCCTCCACTCCACCACTCCTCCACTCCTCCACTCCTCCACTCCTCCACTCCACCACTCCTCCACTCCACCACTCCTCCACTCCACCACTCCTCCACTCCTCCACTCCTCCACTCCACCACTCCTCCACTCCACCACTCCTCCACTCCTCCACTCCACCACTCCTCCACTCCTCCACTCCTCCACTCCTGCACTCCACCACTCCTCCACTCCTCCACTCCACCACTCCTCCACTCCTCCACTCCTCCACTCCACCACTCCTCCACTCCACCACTCCTCCACTCCTCCACTCCTCCACTCCACCACTCCTCCACTCCTCCACTCCACCACTCCTCCACTCCTCCACTCCTCCACTCCTGCACTCCTCCACTCCTCCACTCCTCCACTCCTGCACTCCTCCACTCCTCCACTCCTCCACTCCTGCACTCCTCCACTCCTCCACTCCTCCACTCCTGCACTCCTCCACTCCTCCACTCCTCCACTCCTCCACTCCTGCACTCCTCCACTCCTCCACTCCTCCACTCCTCCACTCCTGCACTCCTCCACTCCTCCACTCCTCCACTCCTGCACTCCTCCACTCCTCCACTCCTCCACTCCTGCACTCCTCCACTCCTCCACTCCTCCACTCCTGCACTCCTCCACTCCTCCACTCCTCCACTCCTCCACTCCTGCACTCCTCCACTCCTCCACTCCTCCACTCCTGCACTCCTCCACTCCTCCACTCCTCCACTCCTCCACTCCTGCACTCCTGCACTCCTCCACTCCTGCACTCCTGCACTCCTCCACTCCTGCACTCCTCCACTCCTCCACTCCTCCACTCCTGCACTCCTGCACTCCTCCACTCCTGCACTCCTGCACTCCTCCACTCCTCCACTCCTCCACTCCTGCACTCCTCCACTCCTCCACTCCTCCACTCCTCCACTCCTGCACTCCTCCACTCCTCCACTCCTGCACTCCTCCACTCCTCCACTCCTCCACTCCTGCACTCCTCCACTCCTCCACTCCTCCACTCCTGCACTCCTGCACTCCTCCACTCCTGCACTCCTGCACTCCTGCACTCCTGCACTCCTCCAATCTCATGAAAAGCGGTCTGGTAGTTTTTGTGTAATCCTGTGTCATCTTGGTCCAAAAAATGAATGGAGGTGAATGTCTGGCCCGGCCGTGTTTGGAGGTGAATGTCTGGCCGGCCGTGTTTGGGAGGCTTTTGGACCTGTCCTATGATTCGGATTCACTCCAGAATCGAATGAGTCGTTTGGCCCTGTGACTCAGATCTGCTCCAAAATGTAAGGGGTTCTAAGTTAGCCCATGCTCCACCCCTCCACCCAGCCATGCTGCACCCCTCCACCGAGCCATGCTACACCCCTCCACCCAGCCATGCTGCACCCCTCCACCCAGCCATGCTACACCCCTCCACCCAGCCATGCTACACCCCTCCACCCAGCCATGCTGCACCCCTCCACCCAGCCATGCTACACCCTCCACCGAGGTGCATGAAAATCGGTCTGGTCGTTTTTGCGTAAACCTGCTAACAAACAAACAAACAAACAAACAAACCAAGAAACGGCTAGTGGAACCGCTCCATGATTCAGACCCGCTCCAAAATGTAGTAGGTTCTAAGTTGGTCCATGCTACACCCTTCCACCGACTTTCATGAAAATCGGTGCGTAATCCTGCTGACGGACGTACGGACGGACGCCACCGAGAACATGACCTTTCACCCTGCGCTGTCTGTCGCTGGAGCAGAGGGGACGATGTGGTCCGGTTAGTGTTCAGTACATAGAGTGAATGTACCAAGTGTGCTCTATATGCACTCTATATGCTTCTGCAAATTGCCCGTCTCTTTCTACTCTGAGATATTCAAGATGGCTCTCATTTTTGTATAAAGCCCTGATTGGGCGGGTGTACCCCCTGATCTAGGAGTTGTGATTGGGCTGGTACCTCCTGAACTAGGAGTTGTGATTGGGCGGGTACCCCCTGATCTAGGAGTTGTGATTGGGCGGGTACCTCCTGAACTAGGAGTTGTGATTGGGCGGGTACCCCCTGATCTAGGAGTTGTGATTGGGCTGGTACCTCCTGATCTAGGAGTTGTGATTGGGCGGGTACCCCCTGATCTAGGAGTTGTGATTGGGCGGGTACCCCCTGATCTAGGAGTTGTGATTGGGCTGGTACCCCCTGATCTAGGAGTTGTGATTGGGCTGGTACCCCCTGATCTAGGAGTTGTGATTGGGCTGGTACCCCCTGATCTAGGAGTTGTGATTGGGCGGGTACCCCCTGATCTAGGAGTTGTGATTGGGCTGGTACCCCCTGATCTAGGAGTTGTGATTGGGCTGGTACCTCCTGATCTAGGAGTTGTGATTGGGCTGGTACCCCCTGATCTAGGAGTTGTGATTGGGCTGGTACCTCCTGATCTAGGAGTTGTGATTGGGCTGGTACCCCCTGATCTAGGAGTTGTGATTGGGCTGGTACCTCCTGATCTAGGAGTTGTGATTGGGCTGGTACCCCCTGATCTAGGAGTTGTGATTGGGCTGGTACCTCCTGATCTAGGAGTTGTGATTGGGCTGGTACCCCCTGATCTAGGAGTTGTGATTGGGCGGGTACCCCCTGATCTAGGAGTTGTGATTGGGCGGGTACCCCCTGATCTAGGAGTTCTGTTGTGCATAAAGCAAAACCAGCATGTCCTTCACTCCCAAGATGCTCTTCAGATGGTCTCCCAGAGTGAGAACTGAACTAGGAAATAAGGCTTTTAAATGTGCTGCTCCATCGACATGGAATGAGTTGCAAAAGGACCTGAAATTGCCAGGATTGATCACACTGGGTGCATTTATATCCATTTTAAAAGACTATGAAACCAGTTCTCTTGGTCAGTGCAACTGTGTTTGATAACTTGCCCTACAACTGATTCTTGCTGTGAAAGTATGTTAGCCTGGTATGACCATCCTGATCTCGCGAGCTCACTGCTTCGCTCTGCAATATCGGTCTGGCCTTCGCCCCATAGAGAGCGATTGTGATTAAGTCTATTTCTGCAATAACTGCACTTATAGCTGCATTTATTCTTCTAACGTTAACGTTACCACTCGTTGCTTCGGGAGCCGCCATGTTTTTTTAGCGAGCGGCAGGGACACGAACCAATCAGGGGCTGCTTTCCACTGTGGGGCGGGACAGCAGTTAAAACGCAGTCCCTGATTGGCCCAGTATGGTCTGGGATAATGGCTCTAGAGGAGGCGAAGGCCAGACCGTTCTGCGTTAGTGAAACAGAATGTGAGCTCGTGAGAACGGGATGGTCGTACCAGGCTAAAAGTATGTGTCTCTGTAGTCTGTTACGTTTCTTTTATTGCTGTAACTTTGTTTCTGCTGCCTTCTTGGCCAGATCACTCTTGAAAAAGAGATTTTGATCTCAATGATGCCCATCTAGTTAAATAAAGGATTTGATTGACATTCTGTGAAAAAAGTAGAGTCCGCACACTGGAAGTAATATGAAGGACTATTCCCAGGAGTTCATTTTAACGTTTCGATCAAGTAGATCTTCATCTGATGAAGATCTTTCTGATGAATATCTACTTGATCGAAACGTTAAAATAAGCTCCTGGGAATAGTCCTTCATATAACTTCCAGTGTGCGGACTCTACTTTTTAGGGGCCAAGCCCTGAAAGGGCGAGGACCCTATTATTATTGTGTGGATTCCCTATTATTATTATTCTGACCGCTAACTGTGTGTGTGATTGGTCAAAAGTTTTCAAGTTTTGCTCCAAGAAATATTGCATTGATTGGCCAGATGGTGGCGCTATAGGAACCGTTTGAAATCTCAAACTTTGAACAGGCATATCTCAGGCCCCGTTTGACCTACAGACATAAACTTTGCACACGTCTCTCCTCATGACGAACAAACTTGCCTCAAGGACCTATAACTTCTGATTATACAGATTTTCCACCATTTTGAATTATTTGAAAAACACTTAAAATTTATCTCCTCCTAGAGACTTTGACCAATCTGTATGAAACACGGTACACGCAATCTAGGGTCCGATATCTATAGGCAGACCTGCAAACTCCCGAGAGTGAAAAAGGTGACAGGTCCGAAACCAAGTTATGGTAGGAGGGTCCGGGGCCATCCTCCCCCAGAAGACATTTTTAGTGATTTTAATATGCAAATGACTCTTTTTGGAGCGTTCTGAAACTAGAATTTCTGTGTGCGAGTAGATACATGGCTCTTGCGAGGCGCATAGTATATCCATCCCAATTACAACCCCAAATACAATTATGTAGATGTCCAGATTCACAGTTGAAACATTTTAATCAGAATTTCAATATTTCCCTAAAAAGAGAGAACAGATATCTCATAAAAAGTTAGTTATTTACTTAAGCAACCAAACAATTACTTTTTTACACATTATTCTCCCGGTTGCCTCTCAAAAAAAGACAACCAATCTTCATTGCCTGAAATGCAGGAAAGAATGAGACAGGGAGACATGATAGCTCTTATGGATGCTCCGATCTGATTTTTTTGGGCCGATACCGATCACCGATTATTTTCCTCAGGATCGGCCGATACCGATACCGATTTATTAAGACATGGTATGATAGGACTATCAAGGTCGATTTTTGAAAAGTAGAAAAAATATGCCTTTATGGGGCAATTCAGTTTGCAAAGTGTGATGCTTGGGCGGGGATTATTACATTAAGGTCTATAATGTCTCAGTGGATAGACCAAACACCACCATGTCTGGACACATAACGGAAAGGGACCCCTCCATTATTGGCCCAATCTAACCAAATGGGGGCGCTAGAGAGCTCATTTCTGGTTTAAGCCTAACTGCCATGCAGACATTCCCCAGACTTAGTACAGTTGTAGAGGGGCATGCTTTGAAGCGTTTATTGCGCTTGGCCCCTAGAGAGGCTGCTTGCAGCTTTCATTTATTTATTTCATTTCATTTACTGTTTTCTGGTTTGTCCTGCACCTGGCCCACCCAGTGGATGTGCTTTCTTCTCTTTCTTTGGTTGACATTCTACCATCAAAAATCAAGACATGATCCTGGGCGATTGTTTAATGTTGGATGCTGGCGTCCAACGCAACAACGGCTGCAGTGGAGCCGCTCTATTAAATTAGAATGGATTGATTTTCTCAGCGTGTGATGGTTGACCTTGACGGACTCGGCTAGATAGCTGGTCAGGAGGCGGGGCCCAGCGGCTCCGGAGCCTACCTCTGTCGAAGGTTTTGATGTCATCCAGGGTCTGGTAGATGGCGTCCATCTTGTCACAGCCCTCCTTCAGGACGTCACCGGTGCGGAACACAGCAGCGTGGTTCTGCATGGTCTGGACAGGACGGGGGGACAGAGAGAGAGAGAGGTCAGGAAGAAGGAACACCGTTCATCAAACTGATACATCCATAATGAAGACCATTGCTATCATTCCTATAGTCCAGGATTAAGACGTTCACATTGTCTTAATCTCATCTAATCTGAGAGTAATCCAGTAATCCACCTTCTGCATGTTGAGTCTGATCTCTGAGGTACGGATGTTGCCGTCGGCGAAGCGCAGCTTGTCCAAGTTGGCCACCGACTCCTCCCCTGCGTTGGGCTTCAGGGGGGACAGCTTCTCTCCTAGCGGGACAAAACAAGCGCACCCTTTACACACTGCAGTCCTGATTCAGATCTTTACATGCAAACGTATAATCAGTTTACCATCACAGTGAAATGTTACTGCCAGCTCTGATGTGCTCAAAATATGTAACATGAATATGTTGACGATATATACATATGTAGTATAAATATGTTTATAAATATGTAATAAATATGTAATATAAATGTTTATGTATTATAAATATGTTTATAAATATGTAATAAATACATTTGTAAATATGTAATATAAATGTTTGTGGTATAAATATGTTTATAAATATGTAATAAATGTTTATAAATATTTATAAATATGTTTGTAAATATGCAGTATAAATATGTTTATAAATATGTAATAAATGTTTATAATAAAAATGTGTATGTAGTATAAATATGTTTATAAATATGTAATAAATATGTTTATAAATATGTAATATGAATGTTTATGTAGTATAAATATGTTTTTAAATATGTAATAAATACGTTTATAAATATGTAATATAAATGTTTGTGGTATAAATATGTTTATAAATATGTAATAAATGTTTATAAATATGTAATATAAATGTTTGTGGTATAAATGTTTGTAAATACGCAGTATAAATATGTTTATAAATATGTAGTAAATGTTTGTAAATATGTAATATAAATGTTTATGTAGTATAAATATGTTTATAAATATGTAATAAATATGTTTATAAATATGTAATATGAATGTTTATGTAGTATAAATATGTTTTTAAATATGTAATAAATATGTTTATAAATATGTAATATAAATGTTTGTTGTATAAATATGTTTATAAATATGTAATAAATATGTTTATAAATATGTAATATAAATGTTTCTGTGGTATAAATGTGCCAGGAGGACCTGAGAGAGGAGGACAGAGGAGAAGAGACAGACCTGGAGTGCAGATGTCAGCGATGGTGAGGGCGCAGGCGCGTCCGAACACCACCAGGTCCAGCAGGGAGTTGGCGCCCAGCCGGTTGGCCCCGTGGACGGAGGCGCAGCCCGCCTCCCCGCAGGCGTACAGGCCGGGCACCACCTGGTCGCCCCCCTCGGGCGTGTAGGTGATGACCTGGACCACAGCACCAGGCGTGCCGTCAGAAAACTGGACACCACTGAGTACGTAACACGCTGTTGTTCAGTATAAATAGCACACTCAGGTGTTTAGTATAATAGCACACTCAGGTGTTTAGTATAAATAGCACACTCAGGTGTTTAGTATAATAGCACACTCAGGTGTTTAGTATAAATAGTACACTCAGGTGTTTAGTATAAATAGTACACAGGTGTTTAGTATAAATAGTACACTCAGGTGTTTAGTATAATAGCACTCTCAGGTGTTTAGTATAAATAGCACACTCAGGTGTTTAGTATAAATAGCACACTCAGGTGTTTAGTATAATAGCACACTCAGGTGTTTAGTATAAATAGTACACTCAGGTGTTTAGTATAAATAGTACACTCAGGTGTTTAGTATAAATAGTACACTCAGGTGTTTAGTATAAATAGTACACAGGTGTTTAGTATAAATAGTACACTCAGGTGTTTAGAATAAATAGTACACTCAGGTGTTTAGTATAAATAGTACACTCAGGTGTTTAGTATAATAGCACACTCAGGTGTTTAGTATAATAGTACACTCAGGTGTTTAGTATAATAGTACACTCAGGTGTTTAGTATAAATAGTACACTCAGGTGTTTAGTATAAATAGCACACTCAGGTGTTTAGTATAAATAGCACACTCAGGTGTTTAGTATAATAGCACACTCAGGTGTTAAGTATAAATAGTACACTCAGGTGTTAAGTATAAATAGTACACTCAGGTGTTTAGTATAAATAGTACACTCAGGTGTTTAGTATAAATAGCACACTCAGGTGTTAAGTATAAATAGCACACTCAGGTGTTAAGTATAAATAGTACACTCAGGTGTTTAGTATAAATAGTACACTCAGGTGTTTAGTATAAATAGTACACTCAGGTGTTTAGTATAAATAGCACACTCAGGTGTTAAGTATAAATAGTACACTCAGGTGTTTAGTATAATAGCACACTCAGGTGTTTAGTATAAATAGTACACTCAGGTGTTTAGTATAAATAGTACACTCAGGTGTTTAGTATAAATAGTACACTCAGGTGTTTAGTATAAATAGTACACAGGTGTTTAGTATAAATAGTACACTCAGGTGTTTAGTATAAATAGTACACTCAGGTGTTAAGTATAAATAGTACACTCAGGTGTTTAGTATAAATAGCACACTCAGGTGTTTAGTATAAATAGTACACTCAGGTGTTTAGTATAAATAGCACACTCAGGTGTTTAGTATAAATAGCACACTCAGGTGTTTAGTATAAATAGTACACTCAGGTGTTTAGTATAAATAGTACACTCAGGTGTTTAGTATAATAGCACACTCAGGTGTTTAGTATAATAGCACACTCAGGTGTTAAGTATAAATAGTACACTCAGGTGTTAAGTATAAATAGTACACTCAGGTGTTTAGTATAAATAGTACACTCAGGTGTTTAGTATAATAGCACACTCAGGTGTTTAGTATAATAGCACACTCAGGTGTTAAGTATAAATAGTACACTCAGGTGTTTAGTATAAATAGCACACTCAGGTGTTTAGTATAAATAGTACACTCAGGTGTTTAGTATAATAGCACACTCAGGTGTTTAGTATAAATAGTACACTCAGGTGTTTAGTATAATAGTACACTCAGGTGTTTAGTATAAATAGTACACTCAGGTGTTTAGTATAATAGCACACTCAGGTGTTTAGTATAATAGCACACAGGTGTTTAGTATAATAGCACACTCAGGTGTTAAGTATAAATAGCACACTCAGGTGTTTAGTATAAATAGCACTCAGGTGTTTAGTATAAATAGCACACTCAGGTGTTAAGTATAAATAGTACACTCAGGTGTTTAGTATAAATAGTACACTCAGGTGTTTAGTATAAATAGTACACTCAGGTGTTTAGTATAAATAGTACACTCAGGTGTTTAGAATAAATAGTACACTCAGGTGTTTAGAATAAATAGTACACTCAGGTGTTTAGTATAATAGCACACACAGGTGTTTAGTATAATAGCACACTCAGGTGTTTAGTATAAATAGCACTCAGGTGTTTAGTATAAATAGTACACTCAGGTGTTTAGTATAAATAGTACACTCAGGTGTTTAGTATAATAGCACACTCAGGTGTTTAGTATAAATAGTACACTCAGGTGTTTAGTATAATAGCACACTCAGGTGTTTAGTATAATAGCACACTCAGGTGTTTAGTATAATAGCACACTCAGGTGTTTAGTATAATAGCACACTCAGGTGTTTAGTATAATAGCACACTCAGGTGTTTAGTATAATAGCACACTCAGGTGTCCATATGTAGGTCACATGTTTCCAGTGTCTCTGGTGTCCTCATGCAGGCAGGTTTATAAAGGTAGTCCTGCCATCATCAGGCTGCTGTAGCGGGTCCAGGTGAATGATTTAAGTAGCGGGTCCAGGTGAATGATTTAAGTAGCGGGTCCAGGTGAATGATTTAAGTAGCGGGTCCAGGTGAATGATTTAAGTAGCGGGTCCAGGTGAATGATTGAACAGGGAGATGCTTTATCTCTTCCCTCTTTACCGTGTTTGTTCATGATCCATCACAGGAGATCAACATCTCTTGTTTCCAGCAGGTGTAATATTGGATGATGTATTTGGGATGTTTCTGTTCTTTGTCTATGGAGACTCAGTGAAAGTGTCTAATATGCCCATATGGGCGGGGCTTCCTTTGAAGCATCACACTCACATTGTAGGTAGGTAATCGTTGTAGGTAGGTTACAATTATAGGTTTACAGTGTCTACTGGTGTCCACATGTGGGCAGGTTCCAGGGTCACAGGGTCACAGGGGGTCCAGTCTACTGGTGGTTACCTGTCCCTTGTAGAGGGTGGGGATGTCCCCATGGTAATGACCTGTCCCTTGTAGTGGGTGGGGGTGTCCCCATGGTAATGACCTGTCCCTTGTAGTGGGTGGGGGTGTCCCCATGGTAATGACCTGTCCCTTGTAGCGGGTGGGGATGTCCCCATGGTAATGACCTGTCCCTTGTAGCGGGTGGGGATGTCCCCATGGTAATGACCTGTCCCTTGTAGTGGGTGGGGATGTCCCCATGGTAATGACCTGTCCCTTGTAGTGGGTGGGGACGTCCCATGTTAATGACCTGTCCCTTGTAGCGGGTGGGGGTGTCCCCATGTTAATGACCTGTCCCTTGTAGAGGGTGGGGATGTCCCCATGTTAATGACCTGTCCCTTGTAGTGGGTGGGGACGCCCCCATGTTAATGACCTGTCCCTTGTAGTGGGTGGGGGTGTCCCCATGTTAATGACCTGTCCCTTGTAGCGGGTGGGGACGTCCCCATGTTAATGACCTGTCCCTTCTAGTGGGTGGGATGTCCCCATGTTAATGACCTGTCCCTTGTAGTGGGTGGGGATGTCCCCATGTTAATGACCTGTCCCTTGTAGCGGGTGGGGACGTCCCCATGTTAATGACCTGTCCCTTGTAGTGGGTGGGGACGTCCCCATGGTAATTACCTGTCCCTTGTAGTGGGGGCGGACGTCCCCATGGTAATTACCTGTCCCTTGTAGTGGGTGGGGACGCCCCCCATGTTAATGACCTGTCCCTTGTAGTGGGGGCGGACGTCCCCATGTTCATTACCTGTCCCTTGTAGTGGGTGGGGTGTCCCCATGGTAATTACCTGTCCCTTGTAGTTGGTGGGGACGTCCCCATGTTAATGACCTGTCCCTTGTAGTGGGTGGGGACGTCCCCATGTTAATGACCTGTCCCTTGTAGTGGGTGGGGACGTCCCCATGTTAATGACCTGTCCCTTGTAGTGGGTGGGGATGTCCCCATGTTAATGACCTGTCCCTTGTAGTGGGTGGGGACGTCCCCATGTTAATGACCTGTCCCTTGTAGTTGGTGGGGACGTCCCCATGTTAATGACCTGTCCCTTGTAGTGGGTGGGGACGTCCCCATGGTAATTACCTGTCCCTTGTAGTGGGTGGGGACGCCCCCCATGGTAATGACCTGTCCCTTGTAGTGGGTGGGGGTGTCCCCATGGTAATGACCTGTCCCTTGTAGTGGGTGGGGGTGTCCCCATGTTAATGACCTGTCCCTTGTAGTGGGTGGGGGTGTCCCCATGTTAATGACCTGTCCCTTGTAGTGGGTGGGGGTGTCCCCATGGTAATTACCTGTCCCTTGTAGAGGGTGGGGGTGTCCCCATGTTAATGACCTGTCCCTTGTAGTGGGTGGGGACGTCCCCATGTTAATGACCTGTCCCTTGTAGTGGGTGGGGATGTCCCCATGTTAATGACCTGTCCCTTGTAGTGGGTGGGGGTGTCCCCATGGTAATTACCTGTCCCTTGTAGTTGGTGGGGACGCCCCCCATGTTGTAGTGCACGGTGGGCAGGACAGGGATGGGCTCCTTGGTGACGTCCACGCCGGCGAAGATCATGGCCGTCTCCGAGATGCCCGGCAGGCGCGTGGCCAGCTGCTGAGGGGGCAGGTGGTGGAGCTGCAGGTACACATGGTCCTTCTCTGGACCACAGCCCCTGAGGGACACACACACACACACACACACACACACACACACACACACACACGGAGACACACACACGGAGACACACGGGCACAGACATGGGGAAACACACACACACACACACACACACACACACACACACACACACACACACACACACACACACACACAATTATATATGGTCCCTGCCTGGACTAGATCCTTAAAGATACTGACATGGTTACAGGTCTGTCTTGATACACACACACACACACACACGCAAACACACACGGACACACACACGCAAACACACACGGACACACACACACACACGGACACACACACACACACGCGCACACACACACGCACACACACACGCGGTAGTGGTGCCCACCTGCCCTCGCGGATCTCGATGGTCATGGATCTGGAGACCACGTCTCGGGAGGCCAGGTCCTTGGCGTTGGGCGCGTAGCGCTCCATGAAGCGCTCCCCCTCGCTGTTGATCAGGATCCCACCCTCGCCACGGCAACCCTCGGTGATCAGGCAGCCCGCACCGTAGATGCCTGGAGGCAGGAGGATGTGACATCACAGGAAATGAGCCCAGTGACACAAATACACGCATATGCAGACTCACTCATACACTCACACTCTCACACACTCTCACACACACACTCTCACACACACACTCTCTCACACACACACACACACACACACACACACACACACACACACACACACACACACACACACACACACACACACACACACACTCCTAATGGTTACTGCTATCAAAGGTGTGTAAATATCCACTCTATATGTAAACACAAACAAACACGTGACTGTGCAGTTCCGCTAGCCCTGGTCATGGGGGGGGGGGGGGTCATAACCGTTACTCTAGCCCTCGTCATGGAGGGGGGGGGGGTCATAACCGTTACTCTAGCCCTGGTCATGGAGGGGGGGTCATAACCGTTACTCTAGCCCTGATCATGGAGGGGGGGGGGTCATAACCGTTACTCTAGCCCTGGTCATGGAGGGGGGGTCATAACCGTTACTCTAGCCCTGGTCATGGAGGGGGGGGGGTCATAACCGTTACGCTAGCCCTGGTCATGGAGGGGGGGGGGTCATAACCGTTACTCTAGCCCTGGTCATGGAGGGGGGGTCATAACCGTTACTCTAGCCCTGGTCATGGAGGTGGGGGGTCATAACCGTTACTCTAGCCCTGGTCATGGAGGGGGGGGGGGGGGTCATAACCGTTACTCTAGCCCTGGTCATGGAGGGGGGGGGGGGTCATAACCGTTACGCTAGCCCTGGTCATGGAGGGGGGGGGGTCATAACCGTTACTCTAGCCCTCGTCATGGAGGGGGGGGGGTCATAACCGTTACTCTAGCCCTGGTCATGGAGGGGGGGTCATAACCGTTACTCTAGCCCTGGTCATGGAGGGGGGGGTCATAACCGTTACTCTAGCCCTGGTCATGGAGGGGGGGGGGTCATAACCGTTACTCTAGCCCTGGTCATGGAGGGGGGGTCATAACCGTTACTCTAGCCCTGGTCATGGAGGGGGGGGGGGGTCATAACCGTTACTCTAGCCCTGGTCATGGAGGGGGGGGGGTCATAACCGTTACGCTAGCCCTGGTCATGGAGGGGGGGGGGTCATAACCGTTACTCTAGCCCTGGTCATGGAGGGGGGGGGGTCATAACCGTTACTCTAGCCCTGGTCATGGAGGGGGGGGTCATAACCGTTACTCTAGCCCTGGTCATGGAGGGGGGGGGGGGGGGGTCATAACCGTTACTCTAGCCCTGGTCATGGAGGGGGGGGGGGGGGGTCATAACCGTTACTCTTGCCCTGGTCATGGAGGGGGGGTCATAACCGTTACGCTAGCCCTGGTCATGGAGGGGGGGTCATCACCATGACGCCGGGGCGACCCTGACCTGTGGGGTGGAACTGGACGAACTCCAGGTCCTGGCAGGGCAGGCCGGCCCGGGTCACCATGGCGTTGCCGTCGCCCGTGCTGGTGTGCGCCGACGTGCAGCTGAAGAACGTGCGGCCGTAACCCCTGGAGACAAACACACCACACCACGGCCGTTGTTATGGTAACAACAATATCATTAATCACATATAATTAATCACAATATAAAAATGTGACGATATGTATCGGCGAGATGAACATTTAAAAAATATATATATATGTTACTTATTTAAAGCGACTTTGGGTACCCAGAAAAGCGCTAATCAAACTTTATTTATTATTATTATTATTATTATTATTATTATTATTATTCTGGGACTGGCTGCAAATGAGTATCTATCCCTATGGACTAAACTCACACCCTCGTCTGTTCAAACAAAGCAGTGAAAATGCAGATCAGTGCTGGTATTAGATCAGTTATGTCCTGATCACAGGTTATAAAACAGGACAAAATGGAACTATAAGGTTAACAACAGCATGGTTTTGCATTTTGTGTCTTTCAAATAAAATAGTATTTTTCATATATTCATCATTCAAGTTTTGTTAAAAAATATTGTAGTTCCACACGGTGGCAAGATGAATGAAAATAAGACGCCAGTCTGAAGAGCTGAACAGAGACCACAGAAAAGAGACAGAGAGAGGGGAGAGAGGGAGAAAGAGAGGGAGAGAGAGAGACAGGGAGAGAGAGAGGGAGAGAGAGAGGGAGAGAGGGAGAGAGAGAGAGAGAGGAGAGAGAGGGAGAGAGGAGACAGAGAGAGGGAGAGAGAGAGGAGAGGGAGAGAGGAGAGAGAGGAGACAGAGACAGGGAGAGAGAGAGGGAGAGAGGGGAGACAGAGACAGGGAGAGAGAGAGGGAGAGAGAGAGAGGGAGAGAGGAGAGAGAGGAGACAGAGAGAGGGAGAGAGAGAGGGAGAGAGGAGAGAGAGGAGACAGAGACAGGGAGAGAGAGAGGGAGAGAGGGGAGAGAGAGGAGACAGAGAGAGGGAGAGTGAGAGGGAGAGAGGGGAGAGAGAGGAGACAGAGAGAGGGAGAGTGAGAGGGAGAGAGAGGAGAGAGGAGAGAGAGGAGAGAGAGGAGAGAGAGGAGAGAGAGGAGAGAGAGGGAGAGAGACAGAGAGAGGGGACAGAGAGAGGGAGAGAGAGAGAGAGGAGAGAGAGAGGGAGAGAGGAGAGAGAGAGGAGAGAGAGGAGACAGAGAGAGGGAGAGAGAGAGAGAGAGAGGAGAGAGAGGAGACAGAGAGAGGGAGAGAGAGAGAGAGAGAGGAGAGAGGAGACAGAGAGAGGGAGAGGGAGAGAGAGAGGAGAGAGAGGAGACAGAGACAGGGAGAGAGAGAGGGAGAGAGGAGAGAGAGAGGAAGAGAGGAGAGAGAGAAGACAGAGAGAGAGGAGAGAGAGAAGACAGAGGGAGAGAGAGAGAGAGAGACAGAGAGAGGGAGAGAGAGAGAGGAGACAGAGAGAGGGAGAGGGAGAGGAGAGAGGGAGGGAGAGAGAGAGGAGAGAGAGAAGACAGAGAGAGAGGAGAGAGAGAGACAGAGAGAGGGGACAGAGAGAGGGGGAGAGAGAGAGAGAGGAGACAGAGAGAGGGAGAGGGAGAGAGAGGAGAGAGAGAGAGAGAGAGGGAGGAGAGAGACAGAGAGAGGGGACAGAGAGAGGGGGAGAGAGAGAGAGAGACAGAGAGAGGGAGAGAGGAGAGAGAGAGGAGAGAGACAGAGAGAGGGGAGAGAGACAGAGAGAGGGGACAGAGAGAGGGGGAGAGAGAGAGAGAGACAGAGAGAGGGAGAGAGGAGAGAGAGAGGAGAGAGACAGAGAGAGGGGACAGAGAGAGGAGAGAGACAGAGATAGGGAGAGAGGAGAGAGAGGGGACAGAGAGAGGGGGAGAGAGAGAGAGAGGAGACAGAGAGAGGGAGAGGGAGAGAGAGAGGAGAGAGACAGAGAGAGGGGACAGAGATACTCAGAGAGAGGAGAGAGAGGACAGAGAGGAGAGAGAGGAGACAGAGAGAGGGAGAGAGAGAGGAGAGAGACAGAGAGAGGGAGGGAGAGAGGAGAGAGACAGAGAGAGGGGACAGAGATACTCAGAGAGAGACTGGTGGGCGGACGGTACCCGGTGGCGATGACGGTGTTCTTGGCCCTGAAGCGGTGGATGGAGCCGTCCTCCATGCAGAGAGCGATCACGCCCTGACACTCCCCGTTCTCCATCAGCAGGTCCAGAGCAAAGTACTCCACGAAGTAGCTGGTGTCATACCTCAGAGACTGAGGAGAGACACGGACAGGAGAGACGGGAGAGGAGGAGAGACACACACAGACAGAGACACGGGAGAGGAGGAGAGAGACACAGAGAGACAGGAGAGGAGGAGAGAGAGAGACAGGAGAGGAGAGAGACACACAGACAGAGACACGGGAGAGGAGGAGAGACACAGAGAGACAGGAGAGGAGGAGAGAGACACAGAGAGACAGGAGAGGAGGAGAGACACACACAGACAGAGACACGGGAGAGGAGGAGAGACACAGAGAGACAGGAGAGGAGGAGAGAGACACAGAGAGACAGGAGAGGAGGAGACAGAGAGACAGGAGAGGAGGAGACAAAGAGACAGGAGGAGACAGAGAGACAGGAGAGGAGGAGACAAAGAGACAGGAGAGGAGGAGACAAAGAGACAGGAGAGGAGGAGACAGAGAGACAGGAGAGGAGGAGACAGAGAGACAGGAGAGGAGAGACAGACAGGAGAGGAGAGAGACAGACGGAGAGACAGGAGAGGAGGAGAGACACACAGACAGACAGGAGGAGACACACAGACAAAGAGACAGGAGGAGGAGTGACACACACACAAAGGCAGAGAGACAGGAGGAGAGAGACACACAGACATAGAGACAGAAAGTGAGGGTTAGATTAGTGAACTTTCGTCCGTGTTTTGAAATCATGCACGTTGTTTGAGCCAGAGACACTTTTGTGAGTGCACTCGTTGCGTGCGCCGGGTCGTACCCGTCCGTAGAGGGTGTGGAGGAGGGAGTGACCGGTCCGGTCAGCGACGCAGCAGCACCTGTGCGCCTGACCGCCCTTCCCGAACTTCAGGCTCTGGCCTCCGAACGCGCGCTGGTAGATCTTCCCATCCTCTGTCCTGCTGAAGGGCATGCCGAAGTTCTCCAGCTGGACACACACACACACACACACACACACACACACACACACACACACACACACACACACACACACACACACACACACACACACACACACACACACACACACACACACACACACACACAGGTTAACAGCAGCACTGCTGATCACTGGGACACGCGGGGTATGTGGGGGGGGGGGGGGGGGGGGGGGGCAGACGTTCTCTAGTTACTTCTGGACGAGACCTTTACTGACCCCTCCACTGCTGACCCCCGACCCCCTCTGGAACGCCCTCTTCTAAATCACTCACACACTGCGGGGGTGTGTGTGTGTATATGTGTGTGTGCATGCGTGTGTGTGCGTGTGTGTGTGTGTGCATGTGTGTGTGTGTGTATATGTGTGTGTGCATGCGTGTGTGTGCGTGTGCATGCGGGTGTGTGTATGTGTGTGTGTGTATGTGTGTGTGTGTGTGTGTGTGTGTCCTCACCTCTACCACAGCTGCTGGAGCCTGCTCTGTCATGTAGTGGATAGCGTCCTGGTCTCCCAGCCAATCAGATCCCTTCACTGTGTCGTAGAAGTGCCACCTCCAATCATCATTCTCCATGTTTCCCAGGGCTGCGTTGATCCCGCCCTAAATCACAAATAAAAACGTCTTGGAATTACTTATTAATTATTGGGTTGGTCTAATCTAGAGTCAATAATGATACTAGTGAACCTCTGATTGAAAACACAACCTGGCCTTAGATGCCCTCTTAACAACAGGTTTCTCAGTCACATAAGAAAACAGCTTTTAGCCGGGGGTTCATGATCTGTGTGGATATTAGCATGGACAGTCTCTGCTTAGAGAAGAGAAAGAGTGTGTCCAGCCCAGTCCAGTCTCAAAGTGCATCATCAGCACAACCTTTGGACTATTCTACCTGGAAGGTGAATAAAAAAACATGCACACACGCACACACACGCACACACACGCACGGCATATATGGGAGCAACAGACAGCAGCATCCCCATCCCTAACAGTAGAAACATGGATATAGCACAGACAGAGGAACCACAGTAGAACCCAGTAGAACCCCAGTACCTGAGCGGCCACGGTGTGAGACCTGGTGGGGAACAGCTTAGTCACGCACGCCGTGTTGAAGCCGGCCTCCGATAGGCCGAAGGCCGCGCGAAGCCCCGCCCCTCCCGCGCCCACCACCACGGCGTCGAACTCGTGGTCGACCACGGGGTACTGTGTCGAGATCTGATTGGACAAAAACAACAGAGGGGGAGGGTTAGGATAGACAGGGTAGAGTCCTAGGTGATAAAATATGTTTTTTAGGATTTCCTGTATTGTTTACGTGGCGTTTCTAATTTCAGGAACCCCAACGCACAAAACAATTCACCAGCATCGGCGCTGGTGGGCGATCGCCGTGTCTCGCTGCGTGAGACGTAGTGAGTGTTTGACGGTCAGAGACGCAGACTTACGCCATCGGAGACCTTGGCGTTGTTGGCGTCCCGTTTGCCGTAGATGGAGAAGTGTAGCTTCCTGGAGCCGGCCGCCTGGCACACCGCAGGGAGCTGAGCAGGAACATGACATCACATCAGTCAATATAAGGCAGGTAAGGTCGGACCAGGCAGTTTGTTGGTATTCATACTCCCTAAACGCTGGATGCCCATTAAAACCACAGAAGAAGAATTCAGGTCAGTCAGGAAGCAGCACAGCACACAATCACACATCAAGCATACTGGTAGCAGGTCTTCAGGAGTGGTCGGACAAATCAGTTCAGAACAAACTAATGTTGCTGTTTACTCACACACTCACTGGAATGTACACACTACTGTGTCTTCCAACAGACATTTAACCCTGGGCTAGTAGAATTGTATAGCTTTGGGCTAAGGTCAACTCTGGGTTAACAACATGTGTGTGAAAAGGGGCTAAATTAACCCAGGGTTAACTCTTAGCCCAGGACTAAAGAGAGCCCTAGGCTATGAATATGCAGTGTACAAAAAAACATAACGCTGTCTCTCCATCACTGTGCACCATCGACCTATAAACACATTCCTAGTAAACCATAGACATGGCGATAAACTGATGTGAACTTCAACAGGCCTTCACTGATTGATTGATTGATTGATTGATTGACTAGAGTGTAGTAAGATACATATCTGTCTTGAGTTACATGCACCAGATTTAACTCTGACACCACAGACACCCCAAAGGGTACCCACAGAAGATGCGGTCTGTTTACCCATGCTTTCCGCCAGCTAGATAGATATGAACTTTGATCCCCGTGGGAGGGAACTAGATGATAACGTTAGCTTTCTAGCAATACAGTACCTAGACCGAACCACGGCTGTCCGCCCTGGAGACACGTCCAGACGGTCTCCAAACAGGGGAGAGAACCCGTCAAACGTCCAGACGGTCTCCAAACAGGGGAGAGAACCCGGAGACACGTCCAGACGGTCTCCAAACAGGGGAGAGAACCCGGAGACACGTCCAGACGGTCTCCAAACAGGGAAGAGAACCCGTCAAACGTCCAGACGGTCTCCAAACAGGGGAGAGAACCCGGAGACACGTCCAGACGGCCTCCAAACAGGGGAGAGAACCCGTCAAACGTCCAGACGGTCTCCAAACAGGGGAGAGAACCCGTCAAACGTCCAGACGGTCTTCAAACAGGGGAGAGAACCCGTCAGCCCTGGAGACACGTCCAGACGGTCTCCAAACAGGGGAGAGAACCCGTCACACGTCCAGACGGTCTCCAAACAGGGGAGAGAACCCGTCAAACGTCCAGACGGTCTCCAAACAGGGGAGAGGACCCGTCAAACGTCCAGACGGTCTCCAAACAGGGGAGAGAACCCGTCAAACGTCCAGACGGCCTCCAAACAGGGGAGAGAACCCGTCAAACGTCCAGACGGTCTCCAAACAGGGGAGAGAACCCGTCACACGTCCAGACGGTCTCCAAACAGGGGAGAGAACCCGTCAGCCCTGGAGACACGTCCAGACGATCTCCAAACAGGGGAGAGAACCCGTCACACGTCTAGACGGTCTCCAAACAGGGGAGACAACCCGTCAAACGTCCAGACGGTCTCCAAACAGGGGAGAGAACCCGGAGACACGTCCAGACGGTCTCCAAACAGGGGAGAGAACCCGGAGACACGTCCAGACGGTCTCCAAACAGGGGAGAGAACCCGTCAAACGTCCAGTTTACATTGTGATCTGCTGATAATTCCCATTCTCAGTCTGACAGCTTGGGCTAGTTCACCTAGTTAACATTCCCGCAGGAGGTATCTGAGAAACGCCACAGATATTAGACTATTCTGTGGAAAACCCAACACTACTCTGCCTCAGTGTCAAACAGAGCTATACAGGGACTGGATTGAATTCCCACGTTGACGGATAGATGTAGCTAGTTAGCTAGTACCAGGCTAGCACCAGGCTAGCACCAGGCTAGCAGCAGGCTAGCAGCAGCACCAGGCTAGCACCAGGCTAGCAGCAGGCTAGCAGCAGGCTAGCAGCAGGCTAGCACCAGGCTAGCACCAGGCTAGCATCAGCCTAGCACCAGGCTAGCAGCAGGTTAGCACCAGGTTAGCACCAGGTTAGCACCAGGCTAGCACCAGGTTAGCACCAGGCTAGCACCAGGCTAGCAGCAGGCTAGCAGCATTAGCTAGCCTTCATTGACCTTGGGTCTGGGCACACGAGTGAAGATGAGTGAACCGAGTCAGTGAGTAATGCAAACAACATGACATGTCTCAGTACAGTAGCTGGCCAGCGAGCTGCTTCTCTGGGGGTGGTTACCCAGCTGGGAAGAGAGTTTAACACAGTTAACCACCACAACAGGGAAGAGAGTTTAACACAGTTAACCACCACAACAGGGACACACATGAGGAGCTGAGGTTAGTTAGGAAACAGGAAACACCGTGGGGCGGCAGCGGGTCGCAGATAAAAACGGCTGATTTATTTTCACAAATGAACGAAGCCATACGGTCATTAAACTTAAAATTAACGTTACAGAACGGTTTCCTGATACAGACTAACTCACCGCCTTGACAGAAAGGATGTTTCTGGTGAGGACCCGGGAGGCAGAGCACACCGAGGCCATGGTCGAGGCTGCGAGGCCGATCTGACACGGAGGAGCCGCACAGACCTAGGAACCGAACCAGGCCGGGCCGGACCATCTGGACGGGGAGGTAAGGCGGAGAGAAGTTACATAATACGAAATACAGAATTATAAAATTGATATACGCGTCTTTGAAATGTAGTTTTATGCCTCAAGAATCCATACTTGTTCTTTATCAGTAATACATTATCACCCATTAAATACTTTTAAGTTGCATCTTGATTTCGCCACCCCTCTCCATTATGGTAGGTCTACATCAGAGTGCGGAAGAGAGAGAGAAGGACGTGAGGTGGGACGTTCCTACATATTAAAGGTATCTGTAAGGTTATTTATACTCACACACTTGCATTAGTCCTCTAGCATTTTAATATCTGTCTATTAGCCGGTGCATTGAAACATCCCAACCGATTAGAAACCGATTAGAAACCGATTAGAAAGCTTGCACGGGCCACCACGAGCTGTGAACAGGTGACAGCTGTCAAACTGTGGCCCTAGCCCGTCATACACAAACACACGGCCTGTCTGCACGGGGCTATTTGTGCAGCGTCATTTGCATTATCAATAAACACATGAGAAACAACCCTCCCTTCTTTTCTGGCTAACGTAGATGAACAACTTGAACGACCCGCAGGAATGGAACATCCGTCCGGAGCAGAGAGGGAGAGGAGGAGGAGGAGGAGGCGAGGGGAACAAATGGAACTACGCCTTGCTGGTGCCCCTGCTCGGGCTGGCTGCCTTTCGTAAGCGTTACACAAGCGTTACACAACTAAGCATGGCTACAGGGGGCCGAGAAAGGGGAAAGACGCACATGTTCTCCTGTCTTGTCATGACTCGATATGTCACACACCCGCATCAAACCACAGTCACTGTCAACATTCGTCTCTCGATGCTGTACATGGCTCGGGAGGTAGGGTGGCCGGCTGGGGATCGGAAGGTCCCCGGTTAGATCCCAGCTCCCGGCAGCGTGCCCAAGTGTCCTTGAGCAAAGACACTGAACACCCAAATCAGTCCGGTGCGTGACGGTGGCGCAGTGTTGAACACTGTGACCTGACAGCAAGAAGGTCTTTCAGGCCTTTCTGTGTGGAGCTTGCATGTTCACCCCGTGTTCGTAAGGGTTTCCCCCATAAAGAACCCAATATGAAAAACATGCAGAAGAAGAGAGGCTCTCCAGGACCTGGACTGGGCACTTGGACTTGGTCCTCGGGCGCCATGAACGATGGCTGCCCACTGCTCCTGGCTGACCCTGGAGGAGGACACTGATGAGGCTGCCCACTGCTCCTGGCTGTCCCTGGAGGAGGACACTGATGAGGCTGCCCACTGCTCCTGGCTGTCCCTGGAGGAGGACACTGATGAGGCTGCCCACTGCTCCTGGCTGTCCCTGGAGGAGGACACTGATGAGGCTGCCCACTGCTCCTGACCGCCCCTGGAGGAGGACACTGATGAGGCTGCCCACTGCTCCTGGCTGTCCCTGGAGGAGGACACTGATGAGGCTGCCCACTGCTCCTGGCTGTCCCTGGAGGAGGACAGCTGGGATTATAGAAATGCAAAGGACACATTCCACCGGTGTAATGGCTTCAGCGTGTGTGTGTGTGTGTGTGTGTGTGTGTGTGTGCGCACACACGTGTGTTGTGTGTGTCACAAGCTGTATGATCAGAAAAAACGACTTTGACTTTGTAGAAAAAATACAGACAAGACAGATCCTACTAATTGTAGGGATGCATCGGCAATCATATTGGTATCATTCAGACGATGTTAGTCATGTTTTAATATATTGTTATCGGTCCGATGTGCAAAACAGGGACGATTTGAACAGATAATTATTTTTATACAACGGTATAGATTCGGTCCATTGTCTCTATTGGTCAGTTTGCATTCCAGCCGTGATAACCACGATATCCCTACGCTAAAATGCAATGTTCACACATCTTTTAATATAAATCCACCTCTTATTAGTAGCCGTGGCAACGTCCAGATAAATGTTTACAAAGATGTGCTGTAGCATTGTCGTTGCCTGGCAACGTTCCCTTTTTCAGCGGAAGTATCCGCAAATGATTAACAAATAGTTCCATTAAAAATACATTTATTTAAAGTTCATATTATCTTTCTTTTTGAAATATTGACGGATAAATGTGGCAACCGTTGTATAAAAGCATTATGGAACTGAAAGCCATATGTCACGGATATCACCACGGCTAGCGGGGTGTAACAGCTCCGCTGTGCGTCGTGACTAACCACTCCTGCTAGCCGTGGCGATATCCGTGACATCCCACGGCTTCTCGTTCAGTAATGCTTTAGTGTCTAGCTGTTGTCGTGTGTGTTGTTTTTGAGAGGAAACAATGTGGTAAATCTATGATTTATCGGCTTTTCCAAATGTTACTACTAGAGAGATACTAGACTAGAGTGTTTACATGTGTTTTTCAGTATGTATAACATTTGATTATCATATAAATGCGTTTTTATACAGATCATATCGACATCGGTAAATATCGGTTATCAGCCATAATAGCAATGTTAATATCTGTTATTGGTATCGGCTAAAATGTTCATGTCAGTTCATTCCTAACTAATTGGTTCTCTCCCACCACCCTCTCCATCTCTGCGTCTATCCTCCCTCATCTCTCCCTCCCTCACTCCATCCTCCCCCTCTCTCCCCTCCCAGGGTGGATCTGGTCCCGGGAGTCCCAGAAGGAGGTCCAAGAGGTGAAGGCCCGGTATGACCAGAACATGTCGGCCGTCCGGGCCGATCTGGAGAAGAAGTACCGTCAGACGCTGAGGGAGGACCGGAGGGAGGCGGCCCGGCTGGAGTTGCAGCTGGAGAAGGAGAAGAACAGAGCAGAGGTGTGTGTGTGTGTGTGTGTGTGTGTGTGTGTGTGTGTGTGTGTGTGTGTGTGTATGTGCGCGCGTGCGTGTGTGTGTGCATGCGTGTGTGTGCGCGCAGAAGCATTGAGACTAGTCTCTGGCTGCGTTCCAAATCGAAAATCAAAAAAGTATGTGGTATGTCCCAATACATAGTATGCCACATGCAGTATGGCAAAAATACCAGGATGTTCTACTACATCCGGTCGTATTCTGCAGTATGCAAGCCAGCACACTTTTCTGTCTATTCTGACCCACAATCCATTGCACAGTGGAAATTACGTCACATGTGGATGAATGTCGCTTCATGGACTGCGACCGATATAGTCAAATTTCAAGGCGCAATGTTATGACAAGGTAGTATGTCTCAATTGGATGCGTACTGCATCCAACGTACATACTTTCTAGGGGCAGCTGTAGTACGTACTGGTAGTAAAAGTACTGTAGAAGTATGCGATTTGGAACACAGCCTCTGTCTGTGGTGGAGGGGGGAGGAGGGGAGAGGAGAGGAGGGGATGGGGGAGGAGGGGAGAGGAGAGGAGAGGAGAGGAGGGGATGGGGGAGGAGGGGAGGGGGGAAGAGAGGAGAGGAGAGGAGAGGAGAGGAGAGGAGAGGAGAGGAGAGGAGAGGAGAGGAGAGGAGAGGAGAGGAGAGGAGAGGAGAGGAGAGGAGAGGATGGAGGGGGTAAGGTAGGAGAGAAGTGCCAAGTACTATACCATATCATTCTTATACAATTGTCATTGTCTTTTGCACTGTCCTGACTTGTTCTGCACCCCCTCCTATGTGGTCTAGAACAGCGCATGTTAACCCAGTCACATTCCTAGTATGTTTGAACCATATAGATGGCAATAAAGAGATCTTGAATCTTGAGTATAACCATGACAGTGACTGCGTGGTCCCCAGGGCTACCGCCAGGCGGTGGCGTCCCAGAGCCAGCAGCTGCAGGAGGTGCGGGGCAGCCTGAGGGAGGAGCGGGAGGCCCTGAGCCAGGAGAGGAGGCGCGTGCAGCGGGGTGGGGCGGCCGGGGGCCTGCTCCACTCCGCCCTGGAGAGGGAGGCGTCGGCCCCCTGGCACCGCGCCGCCCAGGCCGCCCTGAGGGAGCTGGAGGACGGGCTGGCGGGCCGGCAGGAGGCCTTCTGCAGCCTGCTGGTGCCCCGGAAGAAGAGGCTGGAGATGGAGAGGGAGGTTCTGGCGCAGGCCGGCCGGGAGCGGGCTCTGGCCGGGCTGGACGTGGAGGCGGGGCTACGGGACATCTTTGAGAACGACCGGTATTGCGCCCCGGTTCTCAACACGGACCGGAGGAGGAACGGGAGCCTGATGTGGGTCTACCTGCGCTTCTGGCAGCTGCAGGTGTCCCTGGAGAAACACGGGCGGGCGGAGGAGGCCCTGCTGGGGCCGACCACCACCACACGGCCTGGGGCCACATAGTCTGGGACCTCCGACCTCCGATCAGGGGTGAGACTCATCTGGGTTTCAGGACTTGAAAATTGAAATATATACAATATATCCACTGAGGAAAGACTTGAAAATGGAATCTTTGTTGTTAACACTCTAGCTTGTGTGTAAAGAGAGGCCCATCTATTGCTAGGCTGCATTTGAAAGTCAGGATTAGTGAGGCCATTTGTACACGGTAAAATAATTCCTGTCAGTTACTTATCGAACATACACTCGTAACTTATTAGTGTTTGCCTTGCATTTTGTTTACCTGTCACAACATATCAAACCGTCATGTTTTCTTATTGTTTACTGTGCTGAATTAACCAGGCCAGGTCTAGCCTGGCTTATGTGTGAGGCTGGCTTGTTTCTGTTCAGGACTGGTAGGACGGAAGCTAGTCATGCCACTGAAATAGCTGTGAATTGAAATGACATGAAATAATGTGTGATAAATAAAGATGGGTCTTGTCACCTGGACACATCAGATCCAATGCTTTCAATGCTAATCCAGCATAATAAGAGCGGGATAGCCATTTAGCTAATGAGCTCACAACAACTAGCAGCATCTTCCATAACATTAATGGTAGCGGTCAGTGGCTAAAGCAGTTACACTGATGATTCCTCAGTTTCAGTTTTATTGTCACTTAGATGCACTGGTAAGGTACATACATGTGAAAATCTTTGGCTGTGAAGCTTGATCATTAAAACCATTTAGACCATTTAAAAAGCATTAAACTATAATAAAATATATGGTAAAATCAGTAATTACTAAAAACAGTGATATAATTAAATGATAGAAATACATAGTAATCAATATAAACAGTAGGGATAAGAGAGATAAAAGCTACACTTTCCTTTCATTTAGCAGTCTAATTGCCTGGGGGGAAAAACCTGTTCGTTAGCCTGCTGGTGCGAGATTTGGGGGTCTTGTAGCCCTTTACTCTTTGGGAGCGCAGAGGGGAGAACAGGCTTTTGTGGGGGTGGGTGTGGTCTTTGATGATCCTGAGGGATTTGTCGAGGCAGCGCTGGGTGTAGAGGTCTTCCAGACTGGGCAGGTCACACACAGTGATGTTTTCATTCGTGTGAACCACCCTCCTCCTCAGCGCCTTGTGGTCCCTGTCGGTGCAGCTGCCGTACCAGGAGGTGAAGCTGCTCCTCAGTAGGCTCTCTAGTGTGCCTCTGTAGAAGTCCCTGATAATTTGGGGTCCCAGGCCGAATTTCTTCAGGCGCCTGAGGCCATATAGGCGCTGTTGAGCCTTTTTGACGACTGCGGTTGTGTGGCAGTCCCAAGTCAGGTCCTCCTGGAGGTTCACCCCCAGGTATTTGAAGGTGTCCACCCTCTCCACTACAGAGCCATTGATGGTAACTGGTGGGAGGACATTCCTCTTCTTCCAATGACCTCCTTGGTCTTGGAGACATTTAGGGAGAGGTGGCTGTCCCTGCACCACTGCTCCAGGTTGGTCACCTCGTCCCTGTAGGCCGACTCCTGCTCCAGGTTGGTCACCTCGTCCCTGTAGGCCGACTCCTGCTCCAGGTTGGTCACCTCGTCCCTGTAGGCCGACTCCTGCTCCAGGTTGGTCACCTCGTCCCTGTAGGCCGACTCCTGCTCCAGGCTGGTCACCTCGTCCCTGTAGGCCGACTCGTCACCTCCAGGTTGGTCACCTCGTCCCTGTAGGCCGACTCCTGCTCCAGGCTGGTCACCTCGTCCCTGTAGGCCGACTCGTCGCCTCCAGAGATCAGTCCCACCACAGCCGTGTCGTCCGAGAACTTCACAATGTGGTTTGATGACTCTGTCCCCTCGCAGTCGCTGGTGTAGAGGGACTACAGGAGTGGACTGAGGACACAGCCCAGTCGCTGGTGTAGAGGGACTACAGGAGTGGACTGAGGACACAGCCCAGTCGCTGGTGTAGAGGGACTACAGGAGTGGACTGAGGACACAGCCCAGTCGCTGGTGTAGAGGGACTACAGGAGTGGACTGAGGACACAGCCCAGTCGCTGGTGTAGAGGGACTACAGGAGTGGACTGAGGACACAGCCCAGTCGCTGGTGTAGAGGGACTACAGGAGTGGACTGAGGACACAACCCTGATGCGCCCCGATGCTGAGGCTCAATGTGGAAGAGGTACATTCACCCACCGTCACCACCTGGTGGCGCTCCGTCAGGAAGTCCAGGATCCAGTCACACAGAGATGTCTTCAGGCCCAGGTCCTGGAGCTTGCTGAGGAGCCTGGAGGGCACTATGGTATTGAATGCGGAGCTGTAATCCACAAACAATATTGTCACATAAGTGCCCTTACCCTCCAGGTGGGAGAGGGCGGTGTGGAGGACATGGGCGATGGCGTCTTCTGTGCTCCTGTTGGGACGGTATGCAAATTGTAAGGGGTCGAGGGTGGGGGGAAGCATGGGGCATATGAGGTCTTTAAAGGAGTAGTAAAGGGAAAATGCATGTTTAGCCCTGTTTTAAGGTTACTTATGATCATATACAATGGTTCAGATCAAAACATTGACAAAGCTAGCATTTTCGAGAAAGTTGATAATTGCTCTACCACCGTTTTGGTCATACAATAGATGTGGATGGGCATCTTGAAAAATCATTCAAAAACATGTTAAACTCTCGATTTCAAAGACAAGAAACTCACCTAGGTGTTAGTTTGGCGTTCTGACATATGTGACAGCGGCTGGTGATTTGGTCCGCAACTCGGCAAACCCCGAAATGCGCTAGGGGGCAAAATGAATAAAAAAACGTTTTTTTTTGTTTTTTGTTTTTTTTTGTATTTCCAAAGTTGAAGTTGTGAAGAACCCACTTACTATAACAGACAACAGTTTTAGGTTCACGAAATACGTATAATTAGTCTGCAAACTAAGCTCGTTTTTAGCTGATTTCGAGTCGGGTTTGGGGGCGGGCAGATCGATTAGCATGATTTGGTTTCATTGGCTATTGCTTCCGGGTTCTCCGCCCCCCACCCTTCCCCAACACGACGGCTTTGTTTACATTCAGTCCCAAGTTCAACCATGGATGATACAGCTTTTGCTAAAGAGAAGACGGGGATGGCATCCAGGACATGGAAAGAGTTTTAAGAGCAGCTAAAACTCCAGCAGAGCAGGACTCGTTCGTACACGGAGTTTTATTCTTGATGACTGTATCAACAAAGCAAGTTGCCCAAGCGAAACGTCGAACGACGTACCAGATTCACACCACCGCCAAGCATTCTGCTTTGCTTTGGGGTAAGCTGATCTTTATACTATCTGTGCTGTTTATATTACATTAACGTTAGTCGTTTAGCAGAAGCTCCTTTCTAAACAAGTGACTAAGTCTAGCTAGCATAACAAAGGCACTAGCACTAACTAACAAAGGCTAGCTAGCTAACGTTAGCTAACTAGTTAGCTGAGCTGTCCCTTCGTTCCTAAACTAGCCAGCAAGGCAGCTAATATCTAGCCAGCTGTCTAGCACAGGGACATGGCTAGCTAGTGAGCTAGCCCTTTGTTCCTAAACTAGCCAGCGAGGCAGCTAATATCTAGCTAGGTATCTGAGAGAAACAGAATGAGAGAGCATGAGAGGTATGGTAGTCTGACACCTTTGTTTTTTGTTTTGGTTACAGGATGAGCAAAAAGGTGAGGATTTGCAGCTCTCCCTTGGCCCCTCCATACCAGCCAGCAAGAAGATCACTATGCACTACAGCTTTGATTTTGCACAACAGGTGAGAATACGTTCATCCTATCATGCATTAGCTAGTCTATTTAATCAACACATTCTGGTACTATTTTATCTATATGGACTGCCAGTAATGTGGGCAATAGTTGAATGTACTTTCTTCCTTCTATTGTATTGCAGTTTTGATGCTGAGAGACCTGGGGCCTCATTTATCATTGAGGTACGCCTTCTTTTACACGGTCTTTTTCGCGAGTTCAGGCGTACGCCATTTGCCCCCCCCACATTGCGATTTATCAAGCCGTAAGGGCGAAAATTTAGTCGCCTTTCTCCGCGCTTTTGTAGGACACCTCTCAACTTGTCCTACCGATTTACACGGTGTTCTACGCCCTTCTTGAACACAGGGGGAACTGGCGACGCAGGTGGTGCGTCGGTGAATTACTATGTTTGACGGAGAGAATAAGAGCGACAGTTCATGAACGCACAATCATGTAGGCTACTAGGCCAATTCAGCACAAACATATATCGCAATGCAAGATTAGACGTGTCCTCTAACCGGCTCATTCATGGTTCGATATGGATTTGTTCCCCAAACTGTACCTATGCGCTGTCCCAAACCCTTCCGCGCTATATGTCACACACTTAATGCAGGCACTCCATCAAACGCAAATCATTGACAAATTAGATTGTCATTAATATGTGATCATGTGGACCTGTTTGCTGTTTGGTAAGCATATAAATGACAGTCCTCCTGTGCGTAATGCGAGCCTAAATGAATCCGGCGCTACTCGGCCTACTGGCCGAGATAGAACTCCAAAGAGGTGACGGCGATGGCGACTGCACCCACATAAGGGCACCATCAGTGAATGAATACGTCTATGTGAATCGCAAAAATGTGCACACTATAAATACCCAAATCATATGTGACGCCGACATGCTCATCACAAGTGTAGTGGCACGGTGGCCTGGCTCCACGCATGACTCATTCATCCTGGCGCACAGCAGGGTAGGGCTAGACTGGAGGCAGGCGCTGCGCGTGACGGCTGGCTTGGTGTGTGCATAGCCAAGATACATATTCTTTGTCTTTTTTACTTTAATCTTTATTAGCATTTTCCATCCATACAACGACAATACCATAAAACATAAAAACTTACAATAACAGCTTATGGGTACTTCCATCCATGCAGCTTTTTTTTCTTACTCAAATATGACAATTTTAATACTAGTGGTATCATCACACTTCCTTCTATAATCCATCCATTTTTCCCATCTCCCTTCAAACTTTCCTTCCTGCATCCTCAATGCATGCGTGAACCTCTCCCTAACATACATCTCCTCCACAACACCCAGCCACTGCTCCTTGGTTGGGGGTTCCACCTTATACCAAGCCCTCATTATTGTCTTTTTACTAGCAACCAATAGTAATTTCACTAGGTATCTGTCCCCTCCTTGTACATCATTCTGTTATGTTTGCCAAGATGTATATTCAAAGCTGATAAGAATGAGAACCAGTCAAGACCCCACCACAAAATGAGGACCCAAGCCCTCAGCCCCCTCCCCGTCATGAGGTTTACCAGCGGGGCCAAAGGGCCCACACTGAGGTCATGCGCCAGCTATGAAGACACAAACAAGTAAGGTTCACATTTCTACCATTTTATTGTCTGTTGGTGGGTGACTGTGTGAGGTGTGTGAGTGCGTTTGTGAGTGAATGTGTGAGGTCCGTGAGTGTGGTAGTGAGTGACTGTGTGAGGTCCTTGAGTGTGGTAGTGAGTGACTGTGTGAGGTCCGTGAGTGTGGTAGTGAGTGACAGTGTGAGGTCCGTGACAGCATGTGTGAGGGAATGAAGTGCAGTGAGGATGTCCTGTTGGCTCTGGTGGTGTAGTGTGGTGACCTCCACCAACTGCTGCACAACTGCCCCACAACTGCCCCAATCCCTTCTGCCATTTCCCTCTGGGCCTCTAGGGTCATGAGCCTCCAGCACAGCGTCTGATAGGAAGCCCAGCCCTCAGGGAACCTTGAGGCAGGGACGCTGGCAGCCGGAGGTGGAGGCGTGGGCGGTGGAGACGGAGGCGCTGGAGATGGCACTGGAGGTGGAGGCTGGTGCGCTGGATGTAGAGGCTGCAACCGGCGGGGGCACGACCGTCAGGTCAAGGACCACTGCAGACTCCCCCTCCTCTGAGTCCCACCCCACGTCAGAGTCTGGAGAAACAATTTCAGTCATTTTCTTTGAGTTTGTCTGTTAACTTGATTATGCATTAAACATTTTATTGTGTAGCCATATTCAATTGATATGTTTTTCTGTTGGCAGCCAAATAAATGCTTAAGTGTGATTTCCCGGGTGATTTAGATGAGAGTCTAAATTTCCCAGAGGGGAAAATGTTTCATGTGGTCTAACATTATGAAGTGGTCATCTGTATAATCGTTCCCTGTTTTTGGTCCTAAATCATTCATAGCCTACCACAGAATGTGTGGAATGTTTGCTTTCCTCACACATAATACAGCATGTCCGTGTAGCCTACGCCACATACAGGATGCACGAACATACAGTAGGCTACCTAAACTAGGAGCAATCAGACAAATGTAGGCTCGTACAAATAGCTTACCTTCCGAAGATGATTTTCTTTCCTCGCGTGGACCTCACCAACAAGCACATGCACCTCCGTCTCCGAAAGGTTTCTCTTCTTTCCGCGTTTTTCCATAAACGTATTTATCTGTCCCTATGCTCCACGCTATATTATGTCGGTTCCTTCCGGGGTATCCCCGTTGTGCCGTCATAGTTTTGACCATATATGGTTGGATTTGGGCGTGGAGAGGGCGGAACACGGGGCGCGTGCGCGTACGCTCTCTTCCCCGCCCGTCTCGGATTTCTCGTGCAGAAAAGGGCATACGACTTTTTTGATAGATCCGAAAAGCGTGTAAATATTCTCGTCGTACGCTACATTGTGCATTTTCCGCGTTTTCGTCGTACGCCCTCTTTTACACCTGAATTTACACGCTCTTTGATAAATGAGGCCCCTGGCATGGTTGTGGCCAGAGAACACCGTGATGCACCGGCAGTCGAGTTTCAGCTACTGCGCAAGCCTGATGTCCAGCCCCCCAGAGAAGGTCTTCTTGTGCAAGCCCCACCCGGACTGGACATGGCCAGACAGACGTATCTCTTTGACAAGATCAGAGAGTTCTGTTCTGATGAGGGACGAGACGTCACATGTCCCCCGCCAAACTCCACAGCAGCTCAGAACAAGACTGTCCGCTTGTAGGTTCACTGCAGATCATCAGGACGGACAGCAATGCAGGAGAAAGGCCACAGCCTTTTCCTGTTTGTATACTGAAGCGTTGCTTGTTCTCTTGCACAGACTTGCCCACACTTGCACAGACTGCATTGTCAGACTATTGAATACTGAGCCGAGTACTGTTGTTATTACCTTGAGTATTGAGCTGGGGACTGTTATTACTTTGTTGTACACTTGATCACAATGAACACTATGCACCATGTCTATACAACATACAACTGACTGTACACTTTAACACTTAGACTGTTGCCTTTTTTTGTACACTTTACTACTTATGCTTGTACTTTATATCATGTATGTGACAATAAAGAACGTTAAATTTGAACTTCATCTTATATTGTGTTGTGAATGCAGTTAAGAACAAGATTAATACTGACTCAAAGAGTGTGGGGTCATCAGTGAGAGAGCACCCCACTTGGCAGCCACTCTCAGGTAATACCCCAAGTTGACAGCCACTCTGACAGATAATGACAGATCGTCCAGTGGGGGAGTGGCTGGGGGTGCGGTTACCAGGCTATTGTTCACGCCCATTACCTGGCAGTCAGAGGTGTGAAAATGTTGGAGAACTTTGGAGGGGGATTTCTCAGCTAAGTTGATTTGGCAGTACTAGCATTCAAATAAGCATATCTTCTTCAACTATGTTCAGATTTCAATGTATGAGACCTCATTTGAAAGCTTACAATCTGCACTTTCATAATCTGTAAAAAACTGAAAAATGACCTTTGCCTAGTTGAGGACCAAATTACCAGCGGCGGTCACATATAATTCGCCATAAAGTAAGATTCTAGTTCATCTGGAAAGGCTTTTTTAAATATTTAGCATGGAACTATTTAGTCGCAGCACATACGTGTGTAAACTTCCGCAAACTAGGTAGCCTAGCAACATAAACAATAACAATAGCTACCGTAAGTAGTTCCGCTTCCTGAATCCCCTCTGCGGATTGATCTACATATCTAACGGTCGCGTCAATACATGTCAAATGGATTTCATAAAATTATCAATAAAACCCTACAGGATTCATACTTTGCGGCGAATTTGATGTCAGAACACCAACGGACACCAATTATCCCCTCGGTGAGCTTCTTGTCTTTGAAATCGAGAGTTTAACATGTTTTTGAATGATTTTTCAAGATGCCCATCCACATCCATTGTATGGCCTAAACGGTGGTAGAGCAATTATCAACTTCGAAAATGCTAGCTTCGTTTTGATCTGAACCATATGATCATAAGTAACCTTGAAACAGGGCTAAACATGAATTTCCCCTTTACTACTCCTTTAACACAGCGAAAATTAGCATCGGAATTAGCTGACATTTTCTGACTGGGAGTGAGAGATGCTGAAATGAAAATATTTTTGGTTGCTGTAGCTAGATACATAAGTAATGTAGCCACAGTTAAGTCTATGTCTTCTGATGTTAGTAACTGTTACTGTTAACAGCTACTGTTAACTGTTACTGTAGGGAGATGACCACAGCCCTTAACCCCAGTTACCAGAGGCACATTATCAGACACCCTCATACAGGGCTGGACTGGGACAAAAAATCGGCCCTGGCATTTTTGGCCCAGACCGGCCCACCACAATCGGTCGGACACCACCCACCAGTACGAAATCCTTGCGGCCCCTTTAAATATGCAATACCACCGTACTATTTCCCCAAACCACTACAAAGATGAGTAAGTTCCGTGGACAAGTGTACCAGTGCAAATGGACGAGTGTACTCACTCACTCTTGACTCCCTGGTGGTCAGACGTGGCCGTGGAGTACACACATCTCCATACTCAAGTAACAGTTACAGTAGAAGTACAAGAAATTGTCAAAGAAAAAGCTCTGATAGAAGTCAAAGTATAATTTCAAATAATTTATTAAATTATTATTATTATTATTCAAATGTAAGTATAGAAATATATGTACAAAGTATACAAGTAACTCAAAATGTTGCCTGTGAACTCCACTGGGCTGAAAAGATCTCCTCCTCAAACAAGGCAACCTTTAAAAGAGTGAGAGGGAGAGACAAAGAGAGAAAGGTGAGAATGATAATTGATGGAGTTAAATGATCACAGTACTGGTCCAGTATCTTCAATTGAGAACAATGTAGAGAGATAGTTGCATGTATTTGATACTTACTTAGTAATAAAGGCTGCATGGCCCTCTGGATACCCTCAACAATAATGGCATCTCCTGAGAGAGAGAGAGAGAGAGAGAGAGAGAAAGAGAGAGATAGAGAGAGAGAGGGGGGGAGAGAGAGAGAGAGGGAGAGATGAGACATGATCAATGATAAGTCATACATGATTAAATGACAGATTCAGATGATCAGAGTTGCATGAATTGTAGGCCTATACTTACTTACTGGAAAAAGGCTGCATGGACCTCTGAATACCCTCATCAACAATGGCATCCTGATTGAGAAAGAGGGAGGAAGAGAGATGAGACACGATAAGTGAGATAAACTATAGATTCAGATAGTAACAATATCTTCTAGAAAATGTAAGCAGTTGCATAGATTGTAAACTCACTACTTACATAAAAAAGGATGCCTGTGAAGTCCACTCCAGTTAAAAGCAAAGTGCTTCTTTTCAAACAAATGAGGGCAACCTTTGATAGAGAGGGAGAAAAGGGGAGACAGAGAGAAAGGTGAGACTGAGACATTATAATTGATTGAGTTGATCACAGTACTGGTAATTACATGATCATAATACCTTTATCTTTACTGGAAAAGGCTGCATGACCCTCTGGATACCCTCAACAATAATATCCTGACAGAGAGAGAGGGGGGGGGGGGGTGAGAGAGAGATGAGACATGATCAATGATCATTTTTAAATTATAAATGATTAAATGACAGATTCTAGAAAATATAAAAACATAGTTGCATGTATTGTATACTTACTTAGTGGAAAAGGCTGCATGGCCCTCTGAATACCCTCATCAACAATGGACAATGAACCACACAAGTTAGGGCCGGGCATCGTTTGAGAGACAGGGGAGGGGGGGTAATAATGAGTCACACGATCACACCATCTTCAGTCTAAAAAGCTGCTACATTATTATGAATAATTTTATAATAATAACAACAATTTCATATCAACTTACTATGAGTTTCCTCAGTAGCTCACTCTTCTCTGACACTTTGTCAATGACAGTGTCTGTGTCCAATTTGCTCTTATTATTATTTAGCATGTTATCTTGGTCTCACATGTGATCCTCAATCAATATTATAGTGTGTGCATAACAGTAGTAATGTACTAGCAGGGTCCAAAACGAACTTTTTTAACCTAGCCCCTTAGTAACAGTCCTGAAAGGAGCTAGGCTTACCAGTCAACTGGCTGGTAAATTATCCATTACCAATAGATTTTTAGCAGCCAGCCATTGGCTAGTAAATGGCTAGGGTTAATTTTGGACCATGGCCACACACAGCTAACGTTAGCCTGCTCCTCTTTTTCTTCGAAGATATAACGTTAAGTAGCCCAGCAGCAGCAACACTGCTAGGCTAGGCCAGAATAGATAACGTTCGTAATAGCGCTAGTGCTAATTGCCAAGCTAACGTGCTAACGTTAGCACTACTAGTACTGACGTTATCTGCCTGGCCTAGACAAACAGTGTTAACGCTAGCTAGCTCAAACGAAGCTAGCTACGACCCGATGTGCTTGGCAGGGAGGTGGGTAGCTAGATAATGCTAGCTAGCTGTACCTAGCTAATGCTAGCTGGCGCCAGCCAGCAGATAGCCGTCACCCATATTCATATTTAGCTATAGCTTTTTTAGCTTTCAGCTATATTTCCTTACCGTTTCAACTACACACTCCTCCTGCTCACTCTGTCCTTCCTCGGCCCTGTCATGTCTCTGTCCCTCCTCGGCCCTGTCATGTCTCTGTCCCTCCAGGGCCCTGTCATGTCTCTGTCCCTCCTCGGCCCTGTCATGTCTCTGTCCTTCCTCGGCCCTGTCATGTCTCTGTCCCTCCAGGGCCCTGTCATGTCTCTGTCCCTCCTCGGCCCTGTCATGTCTCTGTCCCTCCTCGGCCCTGTCATGTCTCTGTCCCTCCTCGGCCCTGTCATGTCTCTGTCCCTCCAGGGCCCTGTCATGTCTCTGTCCCTCCTCGGCCCTGTCATGTCTCTGTCCCTCCTCGGCCCTGTCATGTCTCTGTCCCTCCTTGGCCCTGTCATGTCTCTGTCCCTCCAGGGCCCTGTCATGTCTCTGTCCCTCCTCGGCCCTGTCATGTCTCTGTCCTTCCTCGGCCCTGTCATGTCTCTGTCCCTCCAGGGCCCTGTCATGTCTCTGTCCCTCCTCGGCCCTGTCATGTCTCTGTCCCTCCTCGGCCCTGTCATGTCTCTGTCCCTCCAGGGCCCTGTCATGTCTCTGTCCCTCCAGGGCCCTGTCATGTCTCTGTCCCTCCTCGGCCCTGTCATGTCTCTGTCCCTCCTCGGCCCTGTCATGTCTCTGTCCCTCCAGGGCCCTGTCATGTCTCTGTCCCTCCTCGGCCCTGTCATGTCTCTGTCCCCCCCTCGGCCACCATGGCCACCAGCCACCTCTCCTTCATGTTCGTGTTCAACATGGTGTTGCTGCACAACGTCGGCTGAGGCTGTAGACGTTGAAGCAGCCCCTGGCGCAAAATTATCAGTAATTTTTGTTGCAGCATCCGCCTCAAGACTTTTAATCTTTTGAGCTCGTAATTTCTCTGCGCCCCCTTGCGCTTTGGTTTACTATACTTGTCCTTATACATCTTTCTCCATCCACTGACTTTTGGCTCTCTAACGGCCCACGCAAATGACACCTGAAACTAACAGAGGGAGGGGTGGGGCCTACATATGATTGGGCCAGCCCAGTGTCAGTATAGAAAATGGACCAATGGGCCGCTGTCCCTGCTCTATGGGCCGTTCGTTAGCCCCCAAAGAGAAAAAAAAAAAAAAAGATCGGCCCACAAGTAGGTCCGGCCCACCGGGCATTTGCCCGGTACGCCACATGGCCAGTCCAGCCGTGCCTCACGCTCTCCACACGCTCTCCACACGCTCTCCTCACGCTCTCCTCACGCTCTCCACACGCTCTCCACACGCTCTCCACACGCTCTCCTCACGCTCTCCTCACGCTCTCCTCACGCTCTCCACACGCTCTCCACACGCTCTCCACACGCTCTCCTCACGCTCTCCTCACGCTCTCCACACGCTCTCCACACGCTCTCCACACGCTCTCCTCACGCTCTCCTCACGCTCTCCACACGCTCTCCTCACGCTCTCCACACGCTCTCCACACGCTCTCCACACGCTCTCCTCACGCTCTCCTCACGCTCTCCTTTCACACCGACACAGCCCCTGTCTCCTCACAAAAGATCAAAGGCTGCTGGAGGCAGGCACACACACACACACTTTTACACACGTGGAAGAGAGAACAAAGGATCTCCCTTCCCTCAACATTCATTCAGAAAGAAGAAATATCAACGAATAGTATCTACATTAAACCAATCTCAAATATACAATGGACCTACTAAACAATTACAAGAAACATGAAAAGACACAGAACGTAGCAGACAGCCAAACATACCAAACATGACACACGCGGAAACTCCGATTTTAGCCGCGCACACACGGTATACCTTACTTCTGACACTAATATGCAAACGTATGCATTTAATTTAACCGGCTTTCTTTATAGACATCGAACTTCACTATATAAGCTCAAGTCTTCCCTAAACTTTGCGCAAACGTATGCGTCTTTTCAGACCGGCCCATAACAGACCACGCACCACCAAACGTGCGTTAGCTTCTGAACCGGTCTCGCACAAACGTGGTGTCTTTCAGTTTCTTGACCTAAACGTGACAAGTCAGCGCAAACTATGCGTCTTAATTAGCCTACACAATTTTAATCTATTCTCCTTATTTATTGGAAGTTCTTTATGGCGATAGCAATAAAAAAATTTGCAAGACAGTTTACCTCGAAAAAGACAAGCAGTCTCGTTTGTCTCTTGTCGTCCTCTGGCCGGTAGGTTCACAAGAGAATCCTTGATCTTGCGTGTCTCTCGAGGGTCCTGACAAAAGGAGTGCTATTTCACCATCCCATCCCCGTCGCCAAAATGTGGTATCTTTCAATTCTTAACTTTTGGGCAAAAAGAAAGTACTTCAGGAGCAAAATGCGGTCAAATCAACAATTTATTGAGCACGCCACACAGGTCAAATCTTCAGCAATACTAAGGTTCTTTTACGAGGTAGCGAGCTTATATCTTGGCTTCAGGCCAAGTATCACATGACAAACAAATTTGCATACAAGGGATGTACATTTAACACAGATCTGGTCAACTAGTCTTGTAATTGGTCAACAGGTCACTGAGCTCTGCCCCCCTCCGGACATGGGGGCAATCAAGGATTCTACCTGTGTCCTCCTAAGATCACGTTTCAACTGTAGACTCCCGAGGTGTTATCTTTATTGACCCAGAGGACAAAGGAATGTTTACTCAGGACAGGGCCTCTGTTGTAATCTACATGTTAAGTTACTTATAATAACAGAGTTCTACCTAAAGTGAAGTTTATTCATTATTCTTAGTAAATTGATTACTACATGAGAGTAATACAAATGTATTGATGTAATACAGTATAACACAGTCTAAAAATATACTACACTGACAAGGCTGTAAAAGGGTCTATAATTAACAAATATGACCCACGCTCGTTTCATAACTTCTATAACATCCAGTGACAAAATATGTCATGGTACCTTGGTACGTCCACACCAAGGATTGAACTCACAACCTTCGCGGTCATAGGCAGGGCACATGGAGGTATAATATAAACAGCGCACTATCCACTCGGCCACCGCTGACCTGGGAAATCTGTGGACTCTTTTTGTTTTGATGTTCTGGGACCACTGCCTCTTGTGGTAGCAACATAGAACTGCAGGTCAACAACAACAAGAAAGAGGAAGGGAGCGACAAATAGGATTCCCTCTTCTTGGTGGTTGGCTTACAGCCAACACATAAAAATAGCCCAAGGGCCCTGGATGGTATCTCGTGATACGGACATGATTGCAGTATCAAACTGTATGTTGTTACCTCCGCCTTGAGAGAACGTGCTAAAAAGTAAAAATTTCACTGTGGAGTTAGAATACTACTTCCCACTGACCACCACTGCTCACAGATGTTAGGTATGTTGACACAAATAATAGGAACATATATCTGTATCTACATGATATGTATCAACTTATTATTATTGGTCTAGAAGAGATCAGACCTGAGAGTAACAGACTCTAGCTCCTTCGGTAAGGTGTGTGTGACTTCAGACCAGTAGGTTGGAGTTCAAGCCCAGGGAAGGGCAACACGTAAATAATGTAGTTTTCTTGTATATTATAGTGATTGTGTTTTGTTTGAGTTTTTTGTAAATTATGTACATAGTGTAAATCATGTACAGTAGGACTCCACTTATCCGAACCCAACGGGACCGAAGTTCGTTCGTATCTCTGAAATGTCCGGATGACTGAAACTTAGGCTATGTTAAAATGCACCAAATTCAATAAGTGGTATACTTGTTCCATATAGACTCATAATAGACCGATAAATAACCTTAATTACTTGTGAAAATGCATCAAAATTGCAATCAAATAGCCAACTAAACTCATATAGCCTAACCTATAATAGACCTACAGTAGCCTATAATAAAATAACCGAATTTCCACTTGAGTGCGTGCTTTGATCAAATACAGTACTTTATTCTCAAATGAGGCGTACGCTGCATCGATAGGCTACTGTATTCGTAGAACAAAATGGTATAGCCAAAAACAACCCAACATTAGAACAATTAGAGCAAATTATAATCAATAAATAAATAAATGAAATGACAGACAAGTTGTCGTGTCTTAGGCTATTGTAGCCTAAAAGAAAGTCTTTAAAACAACCGATGTAGGCTAACGTGGCCTAGGCTGTAGGCTATTATTTAACAAATACAGTAGGTCTAGTAGGCTAATCTACATGCCCACAACACGTCTGTGTTCCTGAAGTCCATTAACTGGGAACGAAAAATGCTGACGCGCTTTCTGGCTACCAAGGAATGCAGCTCTCGCAGCAGACTCGTTTGCGTTTTGCGCTCGACATAAGAGTAACAAAGAAATGAAACGTGACAGTAGGCTACAGCCTACAGGCAACATGTAGGTCTACATATAGTTCTGTTTTTATTCACAGTAGGATACAGTACTGTAATGAAAATCCCACCAGTAACCAGATAGCAGGCTAAAAAAAAGAATTTAAGCCTGTCCGGTAGACCGGGAGGTTCAGATCTCTCAAGTTCGGATGAGTGGGGTCCTACTGTATATAGTTTAATAAAAGTGCTGCTCCTGTTGGCATCACTGCAATGCTTGGCATGAGAAGTCATGTAATCTTCCCAGTGTGACGTATGCCACACACATTTCAATTTCTTTATTGGATTTTCAATCAAAGATACAAATCAATATCAAAATCCAACAGTAGCAAGAGTCACACAACGCAGTGCAAGATCACATTCACATAATGTAGTCCCAGCAGGGAGATCAAAGCTATTTATGGATATAGGTAACAGCGTCTTTTCCATATGAAATGACTGCCAATGATGGCAGACACAGAACACACACACACACACACACACACACACACACACACACAAACATGCACAATTAATAAAAAATGTACAGATAACTAGGATGAGCATCCCATACAGTAGATGGAACACTCAACAACTAATTAGAATGCTGGGCTGTCATGATCAAAATTCTTCTATGACATCTAGAACAATTCTTCTATGACATCATAACAAAGACAGCTATAGATTCATACAGTAACATCACCCTGGAGTGCATTCACTATTGAATTTCCTGTGAACATTTCTGACTTTTCTGATGGCTTTTCAGCATTTAAAGCTTCTTATTGGAGTTGCTCTCTTAGTGGCGGTGATCAAGATTGATCCTTCAGACATCAAGGCCTTCAGAGATACCCTGATGTCTTCCATACTGCCTAAACAGAGGGCTGCCTCTCCACCTGGACCCAACATGGGCGGCAGCATTGAGTAGGCTAAACAAAGTGGAGAGCGCCGAATCACCGGTAGAAGAAGACAGTCCATGCGCTGTGGATATTAGACATTTAAGTGTACAAATTTGCCTTTTATTTGAAAGGTGGGGGATTACAAACTGTAGCGACCTCGGAGAAAAGACTTTCATCTTTCCAACGATGTGTTTACTTCGGTGAGTAACGAAACGGTTTTGTCTGTAGACTCGGACGAGCGGGCCGAGGAAGCGCATTCATAGGTAAATTGCATTGAGAGTAACAGCGTTATCTGTAGGATATCGCCCTGGACCAGGTCTAGGGGCGATGGAGCACTACCAAAATACTAAACACGGATGAAAATGAAGCGATATGGCAGAATACAAGACGCATTTAAGTCAAAAACAGTCTGAAAGTCGATTTCAGGCTTCCCCCTTATGGTGTCAGAACGATGGCTTATGATCAAGTTTTCAAATCAAGTTTTATTTGGATTTGTACTGTATGTGTAACCCAGGAGCAATCGTCACTGGTAGGGGTACCAATAATTTTTGCAACACTTGGGACAATTTAATTGTTCCTATCAAAATGTAAACAACTATAATTCCACACCAAAACGAAGTCCATTAGGCTACGACAACTCGTGCCCAAACACCACAACGCCTTTTATCAAACTGAAACAGCCCTGCCAGTGCTAACCATCTCTGGGCTACTGTATTTAATATAATAACATCGCATTCATAAGCCATCGTTCTGACACCATAAGGGGAAGCTTGTCAACGACATGCAACAGGTCCTTATCTCTCACATAGCAGCAAATTCACACACATTGCCAACATGATCAATCTGAAATGCATACGGTTGCGTGTCCACCGACAAGCTGTATTTTAGGGCGCTATAGGGACAGAAAATAACTTACCTGATATAAAATAGGCACCGCAAACGCGGGCATTTCTGATTATGTCCTCAGTCCAGTCCGTAGGCTATGCTTAGCCACAGGCGACTCCATTTCGGAAAAGGCCGGTTTCCTCTTGAAACGAATAAAGTTTGTCACTAGAGCGCCGATTTGTAGCCTACACCCATAGACGCAACAGCCAGACATATTGATGGTATATAAAATACTAGTCTTTGCACTAAAATACCTCTGAACTCGTCTGTGTCCACCTGCTTCTGTTTCAAGAATGCCCGCGCATACATAGCTGGGTCTATAATGAACAAATATGACCCACGCTCTATTTTAACAAATGCTGGGTTTTGAAGCCTCGGCGCTACCAATAAATAACTTATTTAGACGCGTTCTGTCCGAGTGAAATTATTTTTCCGAGGTAGTCTTCTTCTGTGGTGGTGGCGGTGCTTTGAAGCTTCAACCCAGCATTTGTTAAAATAGACCCTTTTGCTTAGGTAAGTGAAGTTTCATGTTTATCTGACACTTGTAGGCTAAATATGAGCGCCTCTCCTAACTAGGCCGACACCGATTTATTTTGACGGCATAGTGAATGGACCAGCAAAGGACTGTTGTCTGGCATGAGCGAGCAGCATGCTACGACGGGACTGAGAAGGGCTACATTTCAACCAGACATTCCAGTGAAACCAGGTAGTCAAAATAACTTACCTGATATAAAATGGGCACCGCAAACGCAGGCATTTCTGATGCTTTCCTCAGTCCAGTCTGTACGCTTAATAATGGCGATTTCGTCTGTCTTCCTCTACTACTGTTTCAAGAATGCGCGTGCATACTTGTGCTGACAAGGCTGTAAAAGGGTCTTTAATTAACAAATATGACCCACGCTCGTTACATAACTTCTATAACATCCAGTGACAAAATATGTCATGGTACCTTGGTATGTCCACACCAAGGATTGAACTCACAACCCTCGCGGTGATAGGCAGCGCACATGGAGGTATAATATAAACAGTGCACTATCCACTTGGCCACAGCTAACCTGGGAAATCTGTGGACTCTTTTTGTTTTGATGTTCTGGGACCATTGCCTCTTGTGGTAGCAACAATAGAACTACAGGTCAACAACAACAAGAAAGACGAAGGGAGCGACAAATAGGATTCCCTCTTCTTGGTGGTTGGCTTACAGCTTACAGCCAACACACAAAAATAGCCCAAGGGCCCTGGATGGTATCTCGTGATACGGACATGATTGCAGTATCAAACTGTATGTTGTTACCTCCGCCTTGAGAGAACGTGCTAAAAAGTAAAATTTTCACTGTGGAATTAGAATACTACTTCCCACTGACCACCACTGCTCACAGATGTTAGGTATGTTGACACAAATAATAGGAACATATATCTGTATCTACATGATATGTATCAACTTATTATTATTGGTCTAGAAGAGATCAGACCTGAGAGTAACAGACTCTAGCTCCTTCGGTAAGGTGTGTGTGACTTCAGACCAGTAGGTTGGAGTTCAAGCCCAGGGAAGGGCAACACGTAAATAATGTAGTTTTCTTGTATATTATAGTGATTGTGTTTTGTTTTAGTTTTTTGTAAATTATGTACATAGTGTAAATCATGTACAGTAGGACTCCACTTATCCGAACCCAACGGGACCGAAGTTCGTTCGTATCTCTGAAATGTCCGGATGACTGAAACTTATGTTAAAATGCACCAAATTCAATAAGTGGTATACTTGTTCCATATAGACTCATAATAGACCGATAAATAACCTTAATTACTTGTGAAAATGCATCAAAATTGCAATCAAATAGCCAACTAAACTCATATAGCCTAACCTATAATAGACCTACAGTAGCCTATAATAAAATAACCGAATTTCCACTTGAGTGCATGCTTTGATCAAATACAGTACTTTATTCTCAAATGAGGCGTACGCTGCATCGATAGGCTACTGTATTCGTATAACAAAATGGTATAGCCAAAAACAACCCAACATTAGAACAATTAGAGCAAATTATAATCAATAAATAAATAAATGAAATGACAGACAAGTTGTCGTGTCTTAGGCTATTGTAGCCTAAAAGAAAGTCTTTAAAACAACCGATGTAGGCTAACGTGGCCTAGGCTGTAGGCTATTATTTAACAAATACAGTAGGTCTAGTAGGCTAATCTACATGCCCACAACACGTCTGTGTTCCTGAAGTCCATTAACTGGGAACGAAAAATGCTGACGCGCTTTCTGGCTACCAAGGAATGCAGCTCTCGCGCAGCAGACTCGTTTGCGTTTTGCGCTCGACATAAGAGTAACAAAGAAATGAAACGTGACAGTAGGCTACAGCCTACAGGCAACATGTAGGTCTACATATAGTTCTGTTTTTATTCACAGTAGGATACAGTACTGTAATGAAAATCCCACCATTAACCAGATAGCAGGCTAAAAAAAAGAATTTAAGCCTGTCCGGTAGACCGGGAGGTTCGGATCTCTCAAGTTCGGATGAGTGGGGTCCTACTGTATATAGTTTAATAAAAGTGCTGCTCCTGTTGGCATCACTGCAATGCTTGGCATGGGAAGTCATGTAATCTTCCCAGTGTGACGTATGCCACACACATTTCAATTTCTTTATTGGATTTTCAATCAAAGATACAAATCAATATCAAAATCCAACAGTAGCAAGAGTCACACAACGCAGTGCAAGATCACATTCACATAATGTAGTCCCAGCAGGGAGATCAAAGCTATTTATGGATATAGGTAACAGCGTCTTTTCCATATGAAATGACTGCCAATGATGGCAGACACAGAACACACACACACACACACACACACACACACACACAAACATGCACAATTAATAAAAAATGTACAGATAACTAGGATGAGCATCCCATACAGTAGATAGAACACTCAACAACTAATTAGAATGCTGGGCTGTCATGATCAAAATTCTTCTATGACATCTAGAACAATTCTTCTATGACATCATAACAAAGACAGCTATAGATTCATACAGTCACATCACCCTGGAGTGCATTCACTATTGAATTTCCTGTGAACATTTCTGACTTTTCTGATGGCTTTTCAGCATTTAAAGCTTCTTATTGGAGTTGCTCTCTTAGTGGCGGTGATCAAGATTGATCCTTCAGACATCAAGGCCTTCAGAGATACCCTGATGTCTTCCATACTGCCTAAACAGAGGGCTGCCTCTCCACCTGGACCCAACATGGGCGGCAGCATTGAGTAGGCTAAACAAAGTGGAGAGCGCCGAATCACCGGTAGAAGAAGACAGTCCATGCGCTGTGGATATTAGACATTTAAGTGTACAAATTTGCCTTTTATTTGAAAGGTGGGGGACTACAAACTGTAGCGACCTCGGAGAAAAGACTTTCATCTTTCCAACGATGTGTTTACTTCGGTGAGTAACGAAACGGTTTTGTCTGTAGACTCGGACGAGCGGGCCGAGGAAGCGCATTCATAGGTAAATTGCGAGAGTAACGGCGTTATCTGTAGGATATCGCCCTGGACCAGGTCTAGGGGCGATGGAGCACTACCAAAATACTAAACACGGATGAAAATGAAGCGATATGGCAGAATACAAGACGCATTTAAGTCAAAAACAGTCTGAAAGTCGATTTCAGGCTTCCCCCTTATGGTGTCAGAACGATGGCTTATGATCAAGTTTTCAAATCAAGTTTTATTTGGATTTGTATGGGTAACCCTGGAGCAATCGCCACTGGTAGGGGTACCAATAATTTGCAACACTTGGGACAATTTAATTGTTCCTATCAAAACGTAAACAACTATAATTCCGCACCAAAACGAAGTCCATTAGGCTACGACATCTCGTGCCCAAACACCACAACGCCTTTTATCAAACTGAAACAGCCCTGCCAGTGCTAACCATCTCTGGGCTACTGTATTTAACATAATAACATCGCATTCATAAGCCATCGTTCTGACACCATAAGGGGAAGCTTGTCAACGACATGCAACAGGTCCTTATCTCTCACATAGCAGCAAATTCACACACATTGCCAATATGATCAAGCTGAAATGCATACGGTTGCGTGTCCACCGACAAGCTGTATTTTAGGGCGCTATATGGACAGAAAATAACTTACCTGATATAAAATGGGCATCGCAAACGCGGGCATTTCTGATTATGTCCTCAGTCCAGTCCGTAGGCTATGCTTAGCCACAGGCGACTCCATTTCGGAAAAGGCCGGTTTCCTCTTGAAACGAATAAAGTTTGTCACTAGAGCGCCGATTTGTAGCCTACACCCATAGACGCAACAGCCAGACATATTGATGGTATATAAAATACTAGTCTTTGCACTAAAATACCTCTGAACTCGTCTGTCTCCACCTGTTTCTGTTTCAAGAATGCCCGCGCATACATAGCTGGGTCTATAATGAACAAATATGACCCATGCTCTATTTTAACAAATGCTGGGTTTTGAAGCCTCGGCGCTACCAATAAATAACTTATTTAGACGCTTCTGTCCGAGTGAAATTATTTTTCCGAGGTAGTCTTCTTCTGTGGTGGTGGCAATGCTTTGAAGCTTCAACCCAGCATTTGTTAAAATAGACCCTTTTGCTTAGGTAAGTGAAGTTTCATGTTTATCTGACACTTGTAGGCTAAATATGAGCGCCTCTCCTAACTAGGCCGACACCGATTTATTTTGACGGCAAAGTGAATGGACCAGCAAAGGACTGTTGTCTGGCATGAGCGAGCGGAATGCGACAACGGGACTGAGAAGGGCTACAGTTCAACCAGACATTCCAGTGAAACCAGGTAGTCAAAATAACTTACCTGATAGAAAATGGGCACCGCAAACACAGGAATTTCTGATGATTTCCTCAGTCCAGTCCGTACGCTTAATAATGGCGATTTCGTCTGTCTTCCTCTGCTATGGTTTCAAGAATGCGCGCGCATACTTGTGCTGACAAGGCTGTAAAAGGGTCTATAATTAACAAATATGACCCACGCTCGTTACGTAACTTCTACAACATCCAGTGACAAAATATGTCATGGTACTGTTATAGAATTTACATCTGGCCTCAAGACCTTCCTATTCCAAACACCTTAAACCTTTGTTCTTTCTGTTCACATAGACAGGGTGGCCTCCAGGAGGTCCACACACCTAGAAATGTCTACTCCAGAATAACCATCCTTTGTCCCTTTGTCTCCAAGAAATTGCCGCCTTTTCCCATGTCACATGTCTGTATTCTCGGCCACGCCTGCCATTTTCATATGACGTACAATGGATTAGCCAATCACATCCTGGAAGCGCCGTACCTGTGTTTTGCTTGAATATAAGGCAGCACAAGATCAGGAGGCTTCACTTCTTTGGATAAACCACTTTTGTTGCGTTGTCCAGGAAGTCCTAGCGCTCGTATGTTTTCTCAATAAACCAGACTTAACCTTTTGAGCGAATCTTGGTAAATCCTTTTTGACTAGATCAGTTAAAATCCATTACAGTTGGCGACGCGGATGAAAGGGAGGACGGCCTGTGTTGCTTCGGGATTCCAGTGGATGAACTGGTCGGCAGACGTGTCGGAGATTATTTCCCCAGTTCATCACTGGCTTCTTGAACTCACAGGTACGTTTGAACGAACCCTCTTATGCTTCTGAGTTGTATTTACCTTGTTTTCGTTTCGGATTGTGTCGGTCTGGCGTGTTCTGAAAACAAAGACCCGCGGGGGGTAGTTGGGTGTTTCCTATCGAGGGTAGGGCGCTCGTTGTTGTTGATGCTTCGTTTTTAGAACGATTACCAACTAGCTTAAGCCTCATTGTTGATGTTTCGTTTTAGAACGATAACCAACTAGCTTAAGCCCCATTGTTGAAGTTTCGTGTTAGCACGATTGCCAACTAGCTTCGAAGTGATTGTTGATGTTTCGTTTTAGAACGATTACCAACTAATGTAGCTACGGGAGTGATTGGTGCGTCCAATCCACGTTTCTTGGAGAAACGTTTTCCCCTTTATCCCGGGTGGTTGGTGTAGCCTAAACAGAGTTTAGCTTCCAACCAAGAGGCTGGTGGTTCCGCCGGGCAGGCATATGCTTTTTTGCTTGTTTTAACGTGGGCCTTTGTTCGTCCTTTGTGTTCCGTGTCCCTACACAGGGTTGTTCGTTTTGTTGTTTACTGTTTGAGCTTCGGCTCTTGCCTTGTATTGTTTGTTAAGCGCGCCTAGTATCCAGGTTGGTTTTGTTTACATTTTGTACACTGTTTCGACTGTTAAATCCTAACTGCTAGATCTAGTAGCTGGTCGTCTGGGAGACGCAGAAAACACCACTCCGCTCTCCCGTGATCCGCCATCGAGCCAGAGGGAGAACAAAGGACCAGTTGCTGGGTGAGTTACTTAGCGGTTTAATGTGTCTTTGTTTCTTTCGAAATTGTATTCTTTCCCGCCGTGAGATAACTATAAGGTTTCCTTTCATTGCTGTTTTGGGGTTTTGGGCTGCGTCGTGTTCATTAGGGATTCTACTGCTAGCTTGCCGCTTGATATCGTCAGTTTGTCTAGCCCTGATGAGATTGTTGCGCTGAAGCATTATTCTGCGAGCTTTTGTTGGCAGATTTCGTTATGCGCTAAAGCATTTTCGATTTCTTACATCCCTATCCGATACTTAGTGTTACATTTTTAGCTAAGATTCGGGCTCAGCTAGAGGTGTTTGAGATGTCTAGGTTAAGGGAAAAGCCTGTTAATTCTATAGACTGGTCTGCTTTTAAGATTTGGGAGAGAGTAGCACGAGAGGGTTTTTTTAGGTCAGGAAGGAAAGATAAGGAGGTCCACCCTCTTCTCCCGTCCATGCTATCGCATCTTCTACGAGATATTACACTAAACAAGAACAGATAAGGAAGGGAGAATTGGCTAGAGCCATATCTGAGGCTAAGTTTGTCCAGGAATTTACATCCAAACACCTTAAACCTTTGTCCTCAAGTCCCCTGCAAACCCTAGTTTCAATCTCCCTTTGTAATTATAAACACCTCAACTCTCCCCCTTTTGTAATTATAAACACCCCCTCTGCCTCGCTCTTTGTTTAAGTCAGAAGGGCCACACCTTCGTCTTCAGACCTTTGTTTTCTTTGTTTGTCACATGTCTGTACTCTTGGCCACGCCTGCCATTTCACATGACGTGAAATGAGTTAGCCAATCACATCCTAGAAGGACTTTACCTGTGTTTTGACTGCATATAAGCCAGAGCTAGAAGAGGCTGAATTCACTTCGCTGACTAAACCACCCTTGTTGCGTTGTTCAGGAAGTCCTTGCGCACGTATTGTTTTTCACAATAAACCAGACTTAACCTTTTGAACGTATCTTGGTAAATCTTTTGACTAGACCAGTTTAAAATACCATCACAAGTTCAATTTGGAACAACTACAACTGGCTAGTGATAGTCTGGAGGAACCGCAACTTCTAGCCCCAATGGTACGCTGCCCAAATCCTAATCCCCGACCGTCTCAACTAGATGATGCAGCTGGCTACGCTGCCTGGACCCCGAGATCAGGGTTTATAGACCGTGGCGTTCTGATGAACTGCGTGATGTAGCTAAAACCTTGCCTGATCCGACCAAAGACATTGACGAGTTTGAAAATCTTTTTAACAGTTTAGTTCGAATGTTTGAGCCTCATGCGGAGGAAATCGCCATGATCATACGACAAGTGCTTGGTTTAAAATGGGTCGATGTGAAAGATCAGTTTGACATTACGTTGCCTTTTTCTCATGTCGATTTTACTGGCCAAAACGCTGCGCTGTTGAACAGAATCAAAACTCCATTCCCTAAAAAGATGAATTGGGACCGTATCACATATTGCAAACAAAATTCCGATGAACAGTTCGAGAAATTTTGGGAACGGCTAGAATCAGTTTTCGCCGCACACAGTGGCATGGACAAAGCGAACGCCGATTATAAAAAGATTTTGAAACAACAATTGATGAATAACTCTCTCTCCTCTTTGTCCGACCAAGTTAGGTTGACGTGCCACACCTGGGAGTCGACTTCTCTCGAAGAAGTTGTTGACCATTTCCGCTATGCGGAGCGTCTTCGTGATCACATTGAAAAGAGGGAGTTGAAAGAAATGAAGCTAGGTGCAGCCAGATTACAAGCTGCTCAGTTAAGACAGCTGGAAGACAGAAATGAGGATGCATGTTTTCATTGTGGTAAAACTGGCCACTGGATTAGAAAATGTCACAGTTACCGCAGGCAAAATGAGAGGGAGAATCCTGCAACCTGGGATTCGGCGCCACCTGCTGGGGTTCACTTGAACAACCCACAAGGTAGATTTTAACTAGCCAATATAGACCCATTTTTTTAAGGTAAATAAACAGGACAAGACATATGTAGCTGAGGACGTAAGGTTTGTGCATGATAGTGGGTGGGATAGATAATGTTTGTCAGTGTCTTAATCTGCATGCAGCATCTCCTAACCCAATTATATATTTTTAAATGGTTATGTTAAATATCTCATGTTTATAGTTTGAGGCACACTCATCGGGTCTGAGTGTTTTTCTGAGTGTTTTTACAGACAACTGTCATTCCGGGAGTGATGGGTGAATGCCGAACCAGGAGACGGGCACAGGACCGGAGGTGGAGATGGAGGTTACCGGCCTGTTTCCCTACAGATGGGCCATGTCACCGACTCACCGTGAACGACAGATAAGTATGACATAGGGAAGAGACCATTTTGTCCGAAGCGTGCCCAATACTCTGTCCTCAAATGCAGAAGAGGGAAATTTTAGATATACAATATTTAATAATTAGCTATACAAATAAAGCTTTGATTGATTGATTGATTGATTGATAATTGATGTTTTGTTAATTGTAGATGAAGCAAGTTCATTTTAGTGTTATTTTATTTGAGTGATGCATTTTTTCCCCCATCTGTTTTATCCTGACTTCAGGGAATTTTTCGTTTTCACCCTTAGGGGGTGTTGTTTTGTTGAGATGAGAATCTTTTTATTTTTATTTCATAAAATCGCGAGAGAAATTCTAAGAGCAAAATCCAATTGCCTTGATCATGACTGGGGACTGGGCGTGTTAAAGTAATTCTTAGACTGCCCCTGATGTCACTGTAGGCTACTGCAGAGCCTAGATCCCTGCTACTGTCCGATTCGGTAAATGGACAAAAGCTAGATCCCCACTGACAAACTACATAGACTGACGAGCCTGACTGGCTCTAATGACACTTGAACAGGCACCCTGTTTAAGTTTTCCTGACTGAATAACACAATTTTTCCCCAAAGCAGGATCATCTCCTGCCAGGAAGAGGGGATGATAGAATGTGGCTTGCACTTAACGATGTTTCTGATTATCTTCAACAGACTGCTGATAACCGTTCCTGACCAAAGAGGGGGTTCCTGACCAAAGATGGGAACAGGGAGACCAGACCAGAGGACTCTCCTTTTGCTCTTCTGTTTTGTCTCTGTTGTCTCTCTCATCTGTGGATTCACAGGTCTCTCCTCCCATGTCTCTCAAAGACATTGCCGACCTGCCCCGTATGAAGTCCCCACTAAGGAAAGGTGACCATTCCGGACGCCAGAGAGGGCTTCTTCTTATCATCTTCAACCAGGCCGTTGGGTCCTGATCCGCGACCTGGGGCCATACCAGATTCAACTCACCACGCAGACGGCTGCCAGAGTAGCTGAGAGAACTTCGACGCCGTTGCGTCGAACCAAGGAGCAGATGAGCAGCCTGAGAACAGGCCAGAAAACATGGAAGAGAAGAGATGTAGCGGGGTGAACCTACCCGTCAAACAGATGTAGCGGGGTGAACCTACCCGTCAAACAGATGTAGCGGGGTGAACCTACCCGTCAAAGATGGAACAATCAGGACCATGGCATTCTGGCCTGTGTGGAATAGCTGTCAAAAGTAGCTGAGAGGACGGTCCATGCAGCCGAACCAGAGATCTCAAGGGCAAAGCGATCACCGCCACACTGTCCTCTCCTCTGATGAGCAATCGGAGAGTGACCTTGACGGTCACCGCCACACTGTCCTCTCCTCTGATGAGCAACCGGAGAGTGACCTTGCCGGTCACCGCCACACTCTCCTCTCCTCTGATGAGCAATCGGAGAGTGACCTTGCCGGTCACCGCCACACTGTCCTCTCCTCTGATGAGCAATCGGAGACTGACCTTGCCGGTCACCTCCTTCTCGTGGTTGTTGTTATGACAACGTGGACAAGCTCAACAGCAATGACTGCACCTCTAACCGCACACCCTGGAACCTACATTGAACATTCAGAGACGCAAACATGGAAGCTATGATCCAGAAGAAATTACATGCGATTATTCACAACAAGAGTGAATGAACTTTGAATTTATCTTGAAAAAATATCATATTTGTTTACAAGAGTTACAATGGTTGAAACATGAGTTGATAAATAAGTTTGGGTTTTTCCTCTAAATTGACCAAGAGGTTTTTTGCCCTTCTTACACTGGTAACCATTCATCTTTTTACCTTGTTTCAAACTTTAAATCAAGGTTTTTGGTGAATGGTTGTCCACTTTTAGACTATAAATAGTATATAATCATGTTATCTTTTTTACTTGTTTCCTGTCATATTTCTAAAAAAAGGGGTTTTGGTGCGTGATTTTGCACGTGGAAAGAAAATAATCAATTTTTTTGTTAAATATTTCACAATAAAAAAAAATATTTTTTTTGCTCCACCTAGTGAAGAGATTACTTCCTTTCCACATGTATAGCATAGCTGAATGTTTACACGTTGTGTTTGGATTTTATATTTTATTTTTGTGTACCTGTTCAGGCACAAATGGGGGATTGTTATAGAATTTACATCCAAACACCTTAAACCTTTGTTCCTCTCTCTCTTTTGTAATTCCAAACACCTCCTAAACCTCTGTCTTCCTCCTCACCAAGACAAGAAGGGCCTCACACTTCCCGTCCTGGCTCAGGCCTTTTGTTCCTTTGTCTATATTCAAAGTGTACCGCGCTTTTCTTTTCATCCCTCGACCACTGTTTGATATCCGTCACCTTACTATGACGTACAATGGAGTAGCCAATCACATCCTGGAGGCACCGTACCTGTGTTTTGCTTGAATATAAGGCGCAGCAAGACCCAGGGCCGGCACTTCGCTGGATAAACCACTCTTGTTGCGTTGTTCAGGAAGTCCTTGCGCTCGTATGTTTTCACAATAAACCAGACTTAACCTTTTGAGCGAATCTTGGTAAATCCTTTTTACTAGATCAGTAATTCCATTACACAGGTGTCTCAGTAATTACCCATCATATATTAGGCTTTACTTTGCATGTATTTACCAGGTAAATGTTTAGTAATTGGGGGACTATGAAAGGAAGGGTTACCAAAAAAAAATTCAGAGTAAGTTAATTTAGCAATAGAATCCATAAGCCTAGGGTCCAATGGGCCTAGGATATAGACAATGAACTACTGGTAGAATGGTGGTGGAGCAATAGCGGGAGCATTCCGGATTATTAGCCAACCACTGTCCCTGACGCTAATAATCCGCCAGAGGTCCGCTTGCCATTCGATGTGCGAATGGCCAGGAACCCGCCAGCGGATTCGGCCAGAGGTCCGCCAGCTCGTCCATCGGGGACCTGCTGTAGGTCCGCTAGCCTTGTGTTATCTGGGTTCATCCCTTACCTTTGTCCAGAAACAGAAGTTGAATCAATTGCATCAAAATAGCTAACATTACAGGAATCATCAGTGTAACGATGGTTACGACTTGTAACCCCAGTTCTATGAGTGGAACGAAGCCCCACAGGCTTCGCTCCTAGTGGCTTGACCAATCGTAGCTAGCTACGCGCACTGAACAATTTTTTTACGAACCCAGGGTAAAAATAGCCTGTCATCCGTCAGTTCGGCTCCTAAAGAAATCTTCAGCGAGCCAAAGGGGATTCAGCAAAGTCATCTTGCCTGTGGGGCTTCGCTCCACTCATAGAACTGGGGTTACAAGTCGTAACCATCGTTCTATATCGTGGAGCTCCGCCCCTCCGCTCGCTCCTAGTGGCATAGGCGGAGCGGAGCGAACCGCACAATGTACTCTTGCTGGACCCATTCCTGCAACATAGGTCAGCCTGGCCGAGGGCCACGCCCCAAGTTCAAAGACACACACAAGTGTTTGTACCCGAAGTCCCACCCACTCGCCCCTTAACAGGAGGCAGTAAGGTGCATGCGGGGAGTCCTACCCGAGGCGAATACGCATGGAAACGGCCCGAACAGGACTCAACCCATAATAAGATAAGCCCCCAAGGCGGAACACAGAAACCTACTGTGCGCCCAGAGTCGCCGTGCCCAGAACAGAGGCGGCGAAAGAGGAGGGGGGCATATCCAAAAGATAGTACCGGATAAAAGGCGAAGCCCAAGAGGCTGCCGCACAAATATCCGCAACCGCTACTCCTCCAAAGAGGGCCGCCGAAGCGGCCACCCCTCTTGTGGAGTGCGCCCTCACCGTCTCAGGCAGAGGGCGACCCGCCGCCTCATAGGCGTGGGTAATGCCCTCGCACAACCAGTGGGAGAGACGCTGCTTAAAGTGCGGCGAGCCCACTTTCCCAGGTCCATAACAGACTAGTAACTGGGATGTGGTCCTGACCCCGGCTGTGCGCCAGACATACTGTGCCAAAGCACGTACTGGGCACAACCGATGAAAACGGGCCTCTTCCTGGTTTGCCTGTGGCGGAGGGAAGAAGGCCGATAACTCAACCGGGAGCGCGCTGAATGCACTCTGAACCACTTTCGGAACAAACAAAGGGTTCGGTCGCAGAACAGCCTTACTTGCGTCACCAGTGATGACGAGACATCCTGGCTGTATGGACAGTGCCCGTAAGTCACTGACCCGCTTGCCTGAGACAAGAGCTAAGAGCAAAGCAGTCTTAAGTGAGAGCCACTTAAGCGACACCTCCTCTATGCGTTCGAACGGCGGTTCACAAAGCGCGTTCAGCACCAGAGGAAGATCGCAAATGTGAACCCCGAGCTAGCGAGTGCAGGCTCTCTCATGGGGCCCACCGATGGCGTGGTGTATGTCGCCGGCTTGTGGTCATACGAGGAACTGTGCGACCATGAAACATGCGCAGTTTTCGTAACGCCGCCTGGAAGAAACTGAGGCAACATTCTCAGAGAATTGACTGAGTTACCATCAGCTGTCTCACCTGTTCCGAGCGCTCTCACGGGGCTCGGAACTGAGGCGTGGGGCGTGACTGGGCTGCTCGCATGGGGCCCAGAAACGCTGGCGGATAAAGTACCGTCTCTCTCTACGGTTCCGAGCGCTCGCGCGGGGCTCAGAACCGGAGTGAAAACAGTAGAATGACTAGCAGGGGATGCAGACTGTGAAAACCCATAAACCGAGCCGTGACAACTTGAATAAAGTGCAGCTGCGTGTTTATTGAACTCGGTCCTAGTTACATGGGCGCTCTCCGATGCTAACTCGCTCGGAGGGCCCGAACACAGAGCATCACTGGGACTCGAAACACTGTCTGACATCCCCGCAACCCGTCAGTCGCTACGCGGCAACTTGGGCACCGGAGGTCTGATGGGAGTAGTCGTGGGCTGTCTCTTGTGTGCCCGTGAGCCCCAAGCCGGGGCGACATGGGACTGCATCGAGGGAGGCTGGGAGGGCGGTGGCTGCAAAGCCGGAGCCTCACCGTGCCGTTCGGGACGAGAGACAGCTGTCTTACCTCGAGCCCTGCGTCTGGCGGAGCCTGAGGAGGCGGGACGGCCGTCGGGAGGGCGAGATGGTGGTGCCCGGCAGCCCCTCTGGGTGTGAAGATGGCGCGAGAGGACCGCCACATACCTGTCACGAGCCTTGCACTGTTCCAGGAGGTTGGAAACGGCCAAGCCAAACAGACCCTCCGTAGAAATGGGGCTGTTGATGAGAGCAGCCTTGCTCTCCTCTTTGAGACCGGTGAGTGGAAACCATAACACCCCCGAGGCAGGAAGCGCTGGTGGTGACCAGCCTGCTGATGGCTCCCGCCGCATCCGCGACTTCATATGATATGGAGCAGGCCAGAAGAGCGATGGATGAACAGGCTGCCACTGCCTGGGCAGCTAGTTCGAAGCTCTTCTCCGCTAAGGCCATGGTGGTCTTATCCCTGGCCGCAGGCATGGAGGGTCTCTTGGAGGACCCCCAGGCAGAAGAACCAGGGACGAGGACCGCAGCAAGCTCCGCTTCCAGCGGCGGGGAGACGGCCTGGGAGCAGGTGCTCCAGCCGTGGACTCGAGTAGCTGCAGCGTGAGCCCTGAGGGGAGCCCTGATGTTGATAGGGCTCTCCCATTCCGCCCTGACCCAGACCTTCAGGCCAGGCATGGCGGGTAGGAGCTGGCGTTTACGCCGACCGGGTTGGCCGTAGCGTACCAGACTCCAGAGCGGAAGCCCCTCTTCCGCCTCATTCTCCGGACTCTGGACACCGAGGAGGGATGCCGCCCTGCCGATGAGAAACGGTAGGTCGCTGCGAAACTCACGGTCGTCTCCCAGAGCAGCAGAGCAGGGGACGGAAACGGCGTCTGCCGGCGGTAACAGCTGGCACGCCGGGAGTGTAGTATCCACGGCAGGTGTGGGTTGGAAGGAGTCGAGCTGGTCTAGCGTATCTTCTGGCTGTTGCTTGAAGAGAAACGCCGCCCGCTCCATCCTAGCCGCCGCAGGAAGCAGACGTCAGTCCCCGCATGCAGGAGAGGGATCCAGTCCCTCGGTGGCATGTCGCTGCCCCAGGCAGATGAAGCACAGGGAGTGCCGGTCTTCTGCCCGCCGTGGGTTGGGGCAGCGGCAGCGGAAAGAAGAAGAAGGTAGAGGCGGGGGCGCTGATGCTGCCAGAGCCGCCAAAGGCATCTTCTTATTCGGAGGATTCTTCTCTCTCATTGTTATTTCGCGAGCTGAAGATTTTAAGGAGCCGAACTGACGGTATGACGAGCTATTTATACCCTGGGTTCGCGGGTTTTCTGGCAAGGCACCGGTTAACTCCCATTGGTCGAGGTGCGTGCATAGTTTAAAAAAAAAAGTTCAGTGCACGTAGCTAGCTACGATTGGTCAAGCCACTAGGAGCGAAGCCTGTGGGGCGGAGCTCCATGATATAGAACTGCTTTAGCCACTGACCGCTACCATTATGGAAGCTGCTGATAGTTGTTGTGAGCTCATGAGCTAACTGGCTATCCCGCTCTTATTGTGCTAGATTAGCATTTGAAGCATTGGAACTGATGTGTCCAGGCGACAAGACCTATCTTAATTTATCAGACATTATTTCATGTCATTTCCATTCCGTCCTACCAGTCCTGAACAGAAACAAGCCAGCCACGCACATAAGCCAGGCTGGGCCTAGCCTGGTTAGTGATGTCCTGGTTTGCATTGTGTGTGCTACTGGCTGGTATTTTGGTTAATTTTGTTACCTCCGTTATGTTTGCCTCTTTGTTGTAATCAGTTGTAGCTGCACTAGTCTTTGTTTGATGTGTTTGTCGTAGTTAGTTGTCCCTGTACAGTGCACAGGAGTTTTATGTGTGTTGGTCACATGTGTTAAGTTAATGGTTAACAGTTAACTTGTAGTGTTATGAGTTATTTGCCCGGTGGAGGGGGGAACAGGCAAGCCACTCCGGCGTTTACATTCCCAACACGTAGGTGACTTCCTGTCAGAACATCAGGTTAGGAGCGTGTGTCCCCCCATGTATGTTTTATAGTCATGCTGGTCATCACTCAGCTGGCTATTAGATAGGGAAGTCTTTCTGTTTGGTCAGGCAGGTAGGTTTAGGTAGGGATCTTTATTGATTTTGATTCGTGACACCGTTCTTAGTTCCGCCTGTTCCCTGTGGTCTATTATAATTTTTGTTAATACGTTCACTGTTTGTTATTCCTTATATTGGCCTCTTGCCCATTGTGTTCACTCCACACCTCCACCAGTACATCACGCCCTCTAGGGGGCGTAACAAAGCGGTACAACAGACGGTTGTTGGTGCAGAAGTGTGGAGGGACCAGGTGACTCAGCGGACCGAGAGGCTTCCCATGATGCTCCTTCACACTGGGCCAGGCGTGTTTCAGCCTCTCTTCCTCTCTCTGAGCTGCGCTGAACCGGCCCGGCTGGCCTCCGTGTCCCTCCCGGGGGAAGGGGAGATCAGCTGCTGAAGGCCGTCTGCCTCATGGCGGCCGGGGGGAGGAGCCTCAGGCATCGGCCCATGACCAGCCAGACGACCGCGCAGGGGCCCTCCTCCGTGGTGAGTCAACGGCGGGTTAGACGGTCTAGCTGGGTCACCTGGCGGCATACTGGTCCGCGTAGGTCGATATCCCAGGAGTGCCGTAGCTGGGCTCGGGCCTGAGGGTTCACCCCGTACTGGGCCAAGATGGCGGTCTCCAGGGTGTGGTAGTCCGCCGCTTCCTCTTCACCCAGGTCATGACGAGCCCTCTGTGCTTCTCCGGTGAGGACCGGGGCCAGGATGGTGGCCCACTCTCCCCGGGCCCAGTGCTCACGGCCCGCCGTCCTGTCCAGTAACTCCAGCCAGGCCTCCATATCGTCCTCCGGTCCTAGCCTGGGGAGCAGCTGGGTCGGGGGGGTTCTGGGTGGGAGAGCCGGTTGAGTCCATCCTGTAACTGCGCCTGGGCCTGCAGCAGGGGGGTCACAGCGTTCTCCAGAGCACTCATCTCTGTCAGGGTTGTGCTGGACTCCTGCAGGACTCACGCTGCCCCCCTCCTCCACCACCTGTGAGACACCGAGGGGGAAAGCAGGGTGGAGTTCAGCACTGAGGTGGAGTCAGGGGGGGTGCAGGGTGGAGTTCAGCACTGAGGTGGAGTCAGGGGGAATGCAGGGTGGAGTTCAGCACTGAGGTGGAGTCAGGGGGGTGCAGGGTGGAGTTCAGCACTGAGGTGGAGTCAGGGGGGGTGCAGGGTGGAGTTAAGCACTGAGGTGGAGTCAGGGGGGGTGCAGGGTGGAGTTCAGCACTGAGGTGGAGTCAGGGGGGGTGCAGGGTGGAGTTAAGCACTGAGGTGGAGTCAGGGGGAATGCAGGGTGGAGTTCAGCACTGAGGTGGAGTCAGGGGGGTGCAGGGTGGAGTTCAGCACTGAGGTGGAGTCAGGGGGGGTGCAGGGTGGAGTTCAGCACTGAGGTGGAGTCAGGGGGGGTGCAGGGTGGAGTTCAGCACTGAGGTGGAGTCAGGGGGGGTGCAGGGTGGAGTTCAGCACTGAGGTGGAGTCAGGGGGGTGCAGGGTGGAGTTCAGCACTGAGGTGGAGTCAGGGGGAATGCAGGGTGGAGTTCAGCACTGAGGTGGAGTCAGGGGGGGTGCAGGGTGGAGTTCAGCACTGAGGTGGAGTCAGGGGGGGTGCAGGGTGGAGTTCAGCACTGAGGTGGAGTCAGGGGGGGTGCAGGGTGGAGTTCAGCACTGAGGTGGAGTCAGGGGGGGTGCAGGGTGGAGTTAAGCACTGAGGTGGAGTCAGGGGGGGTGCAGGGTGGAGTTAAGCACTGAGGTGGAGTCAGGGGGGTGCAGGGTGGAGTTCAGCACTGAGGTGGAGTCAGGGGGGGTGCAGGGTGGAGTTCAGCACTGAGGTGGAGTCAGGGGGGGTGCAGGGTGGAGTTCAGCACTGAGGTGGAGTCGGGGAGCAGGTTAGCGCCGAGACGCGTTTATTTCAAAACCGAGATATCAAACAAAGGAAAAAACTCAAAACCAGGAATGTGGGACAGCCAAGGTTATGTTGTACTATTCACTCCCCTTATATGAACTCTGTAGAGAAGTCCTGTAACTTTTAAACTGGATCATGGCTCCATGGAAATGATGGCTCCATCTGAATTTTACTTTCAGTTTCCATTACCAACCTGTGTAACTCTGTCCACCCTAGATACTACTGACGATCTACACTGATCTTAATTCCCATTGGCTCAGCCCCCGCAGAGAACTATTATTTGTGGACGCGAGGGAAGTCTGCTCTTTTGCGACCAGCGGTTCTGAGAGCTGAGAACATCGCGAACTACAGTAATCAAGTAGCCTAGTCGATGTAGATGTTGTTTTAAGATATATCCAACGACCAAATTAAACATGAAGTTGATCATCTCGCTTCTTCTGGGGATTTCTGGAGCGTATGCTGGTCAGTAGCCTAAATGAAAGTTTTACTGTTGGTCATTTTTATGTTACGGTATTTATTTTCACTTTCAATGTGAAAGTGAAATAGTTAAAGTACTGTAACTGTCACGTCAAATAAATAGTGATCGTTGTGAATGTGATCCCAATCTGGGGCTGTTTTAGATGAATCGGCGGGTTGGGGTGGGATGGTGACCTATAGAGCACCTATAGAGCACCTATAGAGCACCTATAGAGCACCTATAGAGCACCTATAGAGCACGTTGCTGCGACGTCCCGCAGCCGGACTGTGTCAGTAGGGTTCGCCTCTTCTGGGGACTTCCACCCTCTGCGCTATTCTCTCTGGAAAGATCCATGCCTTCAGACGACTCCACATAATGGGATCTCTATCTACTTGAATTTAAGGGCTTACATCCATATAGTGCAATATATAGCCTATTGACTGCGTTGGTTCTATTATGAGGGACCTTGTTTGTTCTGGTTGATGATCTGGGTTTTCTTATATCGGTGTTCAACCGAATTGGTCTTCAGCGGGCCGCTGGCTGCCCTCCCGTGATCTGCTAGCTGGGGACTGGATAGGCTACTCTGCTATCTGAACTATTTATGGACTTGCTCATGACTGTTGTTGTTGCTTTTTGGTACAAAAACAACTTGAGTAGCCAGACCAGATTTGTTGTCTTTTACACTTGTGTTTAAAGCTATGTTCACTAGCCTACAACATGGCTGTCCCAGTTCTGCCTGGTAACTAGTTACACCTTGGTAGGAAGAGACTCACCTACAGAACCAATCAGAGGACAGCAGGAACTTTCTTTTTTAGAGGATGAGGTGATGGTTCAGTGATGGTTTTAACATTGTATAAGACATTCCTATCAGGAATGACCACATTAGAACCTGAGAGGTTTGGGACAGGCCTATGCTGCTAAAGTCTGATCTCTCACTAGACACACCCAGGACATGAACTCAGACTGAGGAACATTTGTTTCAGTGTGATGTTCAGGTTCATATTTCTGGTGGTTGAGCGTGAGGATATAAGCAGGGCTACACATCATTAGAGCTTGTGTGATGATAGCAGAAATATGATGGGATGCAAAGTGCAGGTGACCTGTTGAATGTATTCCTAGTTATAGCCAGTAGATGGCATCATTATACCAGACTCAGTATCCCTCATCATCATCATCATCATCATCATCATACTCTGATGGAAGGCCATGGTGCATTAGTACAGGTGGATGTTCAGATGATACTGTATGGTAACCCTGGTAACCCATAATGTCATTTTGGAATAAGCGCAGTGTTGCCTTCTGTAGCTACAGTGGTACAGTAATCAGCTACAGTGGTACAGTAGTCTCTCTCTATGTAATCATCAGTGGTACAGTAGTCTCTCTCTATGTAATCATCAGTGGTACAGTAGGCTCTCTCTATGTAATCAGCTACAGTGGTACAGTAGACTCTCTCTATGTAATCATCAGTGGTACAGTAGGCTCTCTCTATGTAATCATCAGTGGTACAGTAGGCTCTCTCTATGTAATCATCAGTGGTACAGTAGGCTCTCT
>NC_140260.1:7230476-7235476 GCF_949987555.1 Borostomias antarcticus | reverse complement strand
CATGATAGTAACAGATGACAGACCGACACAGTATGGATACCAGCTGGCAGATATGGTAAACAACAGTGGTGTAGTGGAGGGTCTTCATGGGGTCTATGCACTTCTTTATCCACAGTATAGGCCTACTCCCTTCTTTAAACACCACTAATGTAAAAACTGTAACATATACCCACTTCTTTACTCAGAGTTTACCCACGTAGGCTATTTAGTCACCACTACACCCCTGCTAAACAGGGACTTCTGCTGGTCATCTTAGTAAACTGACCAGCGCGGCAACAGCACTTGCTATTTCCAGGCTATTAATCCACACTTTAACTAAATAAAATAGTGTGTACATTAAATCCATCCATATATATATATATATATATATATATATATATATATATACGCTACTTGTGTGTTAATTAAACCTTGAAAGATGGCCATTCAATGCAATGGACTTTTATTTTGTAATGTTTGAACACGTTTTTTCGCTTCCCGTGAAGCTGAACTGGGCCACGTGACCAACAGACCACGTGATTCCATTTATTCATTTCACCGTTCGAAACCAAATAATGAATATAGTGATAGATAACTGTGGGCACATTCTTCAGTCCCAAAAGGAATAATGATAAAAGGAACGAGCTGAGAACCAAAAAAAGGCCATTTTGGAAGAGGTGTTTCCATTATTGGTTTAGACACCAAAAACAGAATTATAGTCGATTTACCGTTTATTCGTTTTGAAATTATAATGGAATAAGGAGTTATACGATGATACCCTGACCAGGAACGGCTGGACATAATTTAAATGTAAATACAATAACTTCCTGTTTGGCGGGTTGGGGGCGGGTCTCTAAATTTGAGAAGATAATGACGTCGGGTGGGTGGCGGGTGGATGATTGATGAGTGCACGCGGAGTCGGGTGCTCAAACTCCATCCACGCATCTCTAATACACGCACTCACACACACACACACACACACACACACACACACACACACACACACACACACACACTCACAGTCTCAGAATACTTAAATGGGAAAAACATTCTTCTCTCATTGATCACAGTAGGTCTGAGTCCTCAACAAAATGTTATTGATGTTATTGGTGATGAATTTGAACACAGCTGATAGCAGTTAATAATGTGAGTGATTTATCCCTGAAACACATAGTCTGTTCTTTCATGATAATGATACTAAAAGCTCTCAGCTCAGCAGAGTGAAGCTGTTTGGGACGCTGCTTAGACACCTGATCTCACTGGAACATAACGGGTTCAGACACATCATATTGGTCATATTGGGTTGTTGTGAGCTAATTTAGTCAGAACTAGTCTTTCTTTTAGTTTACCAGGTCCTAACTACAGATGCATCCCTAAAAAATTAGAATATTGTGAAAAAGTTATTTATTAAAATATTTATAAAAGTTATAATTATTATTTTCTATAATTTAATTCAAAAAGTGAAACTTTCATTTATTCTAGATCCATTACACAAAGTGAAATATTTCAAGCATTTTTTGTTTTAATCTTTATGATTGTACAGTATGTTCAGTATGTTCATTTATACACTCAATACTTGGTGGGGGCTCCTTTTGCACAAATTACTGCATCAACGTGGAGCAACATGGAGGCAATCAGCCTTGAAATATTTCACTACATGTGAATCTATAATATATGAAAGTTTCACTTTTTTAATTAAATTATGTAAAAATAATGAACTTTCCACAATATTCTACTTTTCTGAGATGCACCTGTAGTAAATTCAACCGAAGTCAGTTTAACTGTGCTTACTCTGAGCTACTGTCAGTTTGGATAGGCAACCTCTGCTGCTTAGATTTCACTGACGCTCTGCAGGTCAAAATCCCATTGGCTTAAAGGAGTAGAATCAAAATCCCATTGGCTTAAAGCAGCACGGCGTAGAATCAAAATCCCATTGTCTTAAAGCAGCGCGGAGGAGAGTCTAGTCTCTGAACCTTCTGATCTCTCTCCTCATTAACGTCGAGACGCTAGAGAATCCAGACGCAGAGAGACTTGTCTGTCCCATTGAATAAATTTCCCCTCAGATGTGTTCTTCCTTCAACCAACTTCACTATGAAGTTGATCATCTGTCTTCTTCTGGGAATCCATGCAGCACATGTTGGTCAGTAGAACCTTTTGAGTAAAATTACAGATGACGGCAGTTTAGAATTCATCGTTTGTCTTTGTTATTTGTTATTTCACTTAGAGAAACGCTTTTACGTACAGTATATCTTCATGTGTTGAATGGATAGGTATGTTTTTAATATGTTTACTGTACCATTTGGAACCTTTGTCCAGCTGTTGCAGCTACTATAATGTACTTTCAAATTCCATGGACTTTGAAATAACCCTCTATTTGTGTAATATTATGCCATATTTTCTTGAATCTGGTTGAATAGTTGACTTCACTTCCAATATTTATTGTTAGTCCACAATGACCACTAGAGGGCGCTTCAAATGATGAGAGCCAGTTATGATTGGATCCCAGGAGTCTCAGGCAGCTGTGTAGCAGTGTTATGAAGGCATGGTGCTACTAAACACAACATTATCCCATTTGACTAAAGAAGTGTTGTGTCCATCACAACATAGACAGGCTGACTCAGTGAACCCTTACTTTTATTGATCCTTTATGTGTGTGTGTGTGTGTGTGTGTGTGTGTGTGTGTTTGTGTGTGTGTGTGTGTGTGTGTGTGTGTGTGTGTGTGTGTGTGTGTGTGTGTGTGTGTGTGTGTGTGTGTGGGCATATGTGTTTGTGTGCATGTGGATGTGCTTGTGTGTGTGTGTGTGTGTGTGTGTGTGTGGGCATATGTGTTTGTGTGCATGTGGATGTGCTTGTGTGTGTGTGTGTGTGTGTGTGTGTGTGGGGGCATATGATTATTCAATATAAGAGCAAAAGAGAGAAATGTCTGTCAGCTAGCTAATCATGGCTTCTCTGCGTGACCTCTGGACATCCAAGTCCTCATCCACCCCTGAAGGACATGTCCTGTGTGTTTGGTTTCATAGTGAAACAGTAACTCAGCAGCAGAGTGAAGCTGTTTGGGACGCTGCTGTGTTCAGACCTGATCTCACTGTGACAGAGAGAGCTGATGGGGAACATAGACTCAAACCCCGACTCTCAATTTAAATACACTATGAATGCTACATCTGCACACTATTGATTTGGTCTTTGATTTCACACAAAAATGAAGATGTTAATATTACTCTTTTCTCAATAAATTGACTAAATATAAGAGTTCATGTGATTGAATAAAGGTCTGCCTAGTCCCATATCATGAGCTCATGTATGTAGACCAAACACCTTGTCTGTGTCCAGAAAGTGAGTGAGTTGGCTGAACTTGAATGTAATGTTATTTCATACGTATCTTTGGCTGAATAGTAGCAGACTAGAGGTGAATGTGGATCTTGGAAATGACTGGCATTTAAACATATCTTCTTTTTACAGGTCTATTAAGCCTACTTGATTTGAATGACCATAGGCTACTTTATATCAGTTGTCTTTTAGAGATGTAGAATTCCTCCTCCAGTTGAACTGTTTGGACGTTCAGTTTTGAAGCTAACCTCTGTTGCTTTGATTAGCCTAGTTTTGAGTGATGTCCCAGGACGTACCACCATGATCAATCTCTACTGTCTCAAAGGGGTTCCTGAAGTGTTGAGCATGTTCATATTGTGGAGCCCTGTCTGATAGCAGCCTACATGTGGGCTGGGCTCACTGTCAGTTGTTTAGTGGGTTCTGGGTAACGGGTCTGACCCGGGGGTCCAAAGAGAGTCTCAGAGCAGGACTCCTTGATCCCGAGGGAGGATCTGTTCACAGGGAGAGGGGAGGGGAAGTGTGGGAGAGTGGATGGAGCGCTTGTAGTCCTGGAGGTGGGATGTGTAGTCTAGTTAGCTATGTGGAGGGTGTTATGTCAGGACTGTGGTTTACCAGTGAGGGCAGGTGATAATGGCTGGACAGGTGTTGTTTGAACGTGCGTGCGTCTGTCAACAGAGTCCAGTCCCAGATCCAAAGAGAGGACCGTGGGAGGAGGAGAGTGTGTTGAGAGAGAGAGAGAGAGAGATGAGAGAGAGAGAGAGAGGGAGAGGAGAGAGAGAGAGAGAGAGAGAGAGAGAGAGAGAGGGAGAGAGGGGAGAGAGAGGGAGAGAGAGATATAGATAGAGAGAGAGAGAGAGGGAGAGAGGGAGAGAGAGATATAGATAGAGAGGGAGAGAGTGAGAGAGTAAGAAATAGAGAAAGAGATAGAGAGGGAGAGAGAGAGGGGGAGAGAGAGGGAAAGATAGAGAAAGAGAGAGGGGGAGGGAGAGAGGGAGGGAGAGATAGGGAGAGGGAGAGAGAGATATAGATAGAGAGGGAGAGAGAGAGTGAGAGAGAGTAAGAAGTAGAGAGAGATAGAGAGGGAGGGAGAGATATAGATAGAGAGGGAGAGAGAGAGATATAGATAGAGAGGGAGAGAGAGATATAGATAGAGAGGGAGAGAGAGAGATATAGATAGAGAGGGAGAGAGAGATATAGATAGAGAGGGGAGAGATGTCAGAGAGAGTAAGAAATAGAGAAAGAGATAGAGAGAGGGAGAGTGTGAGAGAGAGAGTAAGAAGTAGAGAGAGAGATAGAGAGGGAGAGAGAGAGTGAGAGAGAGAGTAAGAAGTAAGAGAGAGATAGAGAGGGAGAGAGGAGAGAGTGAGAGAGAGAGGGAGAGAGAGAGATATAGATAGAGAGAGAGAGAGAGAGAGAGAGAGAGAGTAAGAAGTAGAGAGAGATATAGATAGAGAGGGAGAGAGGGAAAGAGAGAGAGAGAGTAGAAGTAGAGAGAGATAGATAGAGAGAGAGAGAGATAGATAGAGAGGGAGAGAGAGAGAGAGAGAGAGTAAGAAGTAGAGAGAGAGAGAGAGAGAGAGTAAGAAGTAGAGAGAGATAGATAGAGAGAGAGAGAGATAGATAGAGAGAGAGAGAGAGATAGATAGAGAGAGAGAGAGAGATAGATAGAGAGGGAGAGAGAGAGAGAGAGAGTA
>NC_140260.1:7197976-7220476 GCF_949987555.1 Borostomias antarcticus | reverse complement strand
AACTGGTCTGGTTGTTCCTCAGTTTAACTGGTCTGGTTGTTTCTCAGTTTAACTGGTCTGGTTGTTCCTCAGTTTAACTGGTCTGGTTGTTCCTCAGTTTAACTGGTCTGGTTGGTCCTCAGTTTAACTGGTCTGGTTGTTCCTCAGTTTAACTGGTCTGGTTGTTTCTCAGTTTAACTGGTCTGGTTGGTCCTCAGTTTAACTGGTCTGGTTGTTCCTCAGTTTAACTGGTCTGGTTGTTCCTCAGTTTAACTGGTCTGGTTGTTCCTCAGTTTAACTGGTCTGGTTGGTCCTCAGTTTAACTGGTCTGGTTGTTTCTCCATGTAGCTTCTGATGTCGGATCTCCCTCCTCCAATAACATCACACGTACGTACACACACACACACACACACACACACACACACACACACACACACACACACACACACAGTGACATATTCATCATAGTAAACAGCATAGTGAACTGTATGACCTGCTAGTTGTCCTAATTTGTCCTAAATGTAAAATCACCATCAACATGAATTCAGTGTTTACACTGTTGTTATTTACCTTGTTGTTCTGTGTGTGTGTGTGTGTGTGTGTGTGTGTGTGTGTGTGTGTGTGTGTGTGTGTGTGTGTGTGTGTGTCCTCACAGAAGAGCAGCAGAAACTAGGGGAGGAAATAGAGACAAGTCAACTAACTGAACAATCAGATTAATATGCAGCGCAGCACGAAGACAAATTTACCCAAAACAGCTGATGATGATGTCAATAGATGACTAATGAATCAGCTGTGTCTCTGATGATGTCAATAGATGACTAATGAATCAGCTGTGTCTCTGATGATGTCAATAGATGACTAATAAAACATCTGTGTCTCTGATGATGTCAATAGATGATTAATGAATCAGCTGTGTCTCTGATGATGTCAATAGATCATTAATGAGGCCTGCATGACTGTCATAATTTGATAGAAATTATATTTCAATTTGATCTGAGGATTTGTAGTTTGCAAACACAAGTGACACAAGCAAATATGCCATTTCTTTCTTTCAAATATATAGAAAAATACATTTATTTTCCTGGTTTATCAAGTATGTTTTCTCTCTGTTTCTGCACTGCTTCCTGCTGTCATACTGTAAATATGATCATTAGTAGGGCGTGTCTTCTCAGATGAGGTCACCTGACTCTGTCCTATCAGGAGCGGGGTGATGATGTCACGGTCATGTTTAGACCACAGCCCAGTCTGTCCGTCCAGATGAACACATTCCTCTGTGTTGATCCGTCTCTCAACACTGACAGAAGAATCCTACAGTTTGACCATAGAGATTACGTTGATACTGTCTATCTGGGCTTGGTTTAATACTCAGCTCTGATTGGCTACAGAAGCGTGTATTCATTCTGGAGAACCACTCTCCCTCCAAGCTGGGGTTAGGGTTGGGCTGACCCCCCCTCTCTGGTGCCTGTCTTCTCCTCAGAGGACCCTGATGCTCTGCTACATCTCTGTAAAGCTCAGTGATGCTCTGCTACATCTCTGTAAAGCTCAGTGATGCTCTGCTACATCTCTGTAAAGCTCAGTGATGCTCTGCTACATCCCTGTAAAGCTCAGTGATGCTCTGCTACATCTCTGTAAAGCTCAGTGATGCTCTGCTACATCTCTGTAAAGCTCACTGATGCTCTGCTACATCTCTGTAAAGCTCAGTGATGCTCTGCTACATCTCTGTAAAGCTCAGTGATGCTCTGCTACATCTCTGTAAAGCCGTTACCCGTCTCAAACTACCGTCACTATTCACCTGTTTAGTAACTTTAACATGTTGGGAGAGGTTGTCTTTTATGTGCTTGTGGGAGCTTTTTATTTTTATTATTATGTGTTGTGAACTGATCTTACATTTCCAATCGTATGTGTGAATACTTTCAGTTCTCAAAATAATCAAATCAGTAATCAAAATAGATTTGATTTTCTGTTCTATTAGAAATAGATTTGATTTTCTGTTCTATTAGAAATAGATTGCCTATTTTCCCTCGTCTACAACATCCTGTTAAAGGTTTATTCTGTTATTCTGTATTCTCTTAGAAATAAAATGGGTTTGATAAGTCAACTTGAGTGTTTATTTTGTGTTTCTTATTGTGTTGATAAGGAGCTCGGGAGTTTCATCCAGTTAACAGACAGTTGGGCTCTCCCACCTCCCAAAGGATGAATGAAGGACTCCTCCACTTCCCAAACTCCAGGGGAACCCCTGACTACAGAGAGGACAAGAGTTCTTGTGATGGTTTGGTTAGGGACCCAGGCGCAACAGGAAAGGAGGAGGCAAGGGACGGTAAAGCCCGGAGGGGCGATTTAATAAGATAACACAAAGGGGCAGCCACAAAAGAGGATGCCAAAAAATATAATAGGATAGAAATAATAGGTCTAAACTGTCACTAAATAATAAATGTCCTTGGCTCAAGGGAGCCGGAGGGATCGGGAGGTGGAGCCGGGTGAGGGCTCTGCTAGCTGGTACACTCAGCAGAGGGGGTCCAGGAAACTGGAGAGACGAGGAGGAGAGGCAGGGTGAGTGATGGTAATCACGAGCAGGAAACGAGAAAAAGCACTACAAAAATACAGGTAAGTAATGTCGTAGGCTAGGCTATACTTTACCACATATGTTATGGTAAGATCTGGCGATGAGTGGAGTGTAGACCAGGTTCTTGTAGGGGTTGAAGGTGATTGCAGAACGAGGGACAGGTGTGGTGATGATGAATTGGAAACCGGTGAGTAGGGCCGCGCCCGCGTCATCGTCGGAGACGAGCGCGCCGTTCTTGTCGTTGCGCACGGGCCGATGTGCTGGGCATGTCGGGATCCGACTCTTCGTCACCGGAGTGGGAGGAGACTGCCGAGTCCGCGGAGCTGGCCGGAGACGGGGAACGCCCGGTAGTGGGGGGAAACTCCGGAGAGTCAGAGCGTTGCATGCCTGGGCCGATGCGACGCGCGGTAGAGCGCGTAGGACGCCCCGAGCGCGCAGCGGGCCCAGAGGGGAGAGAGGGAGGCGGTTGTGGAGGCAAGGGCACGCGAGCCGTAACAGGACCCCCCCCCCCCCGAGGGGAGCCACCTGGCGACCGACCGGGTGCGTCAGGATGGGCCCGGTAGAAGTCCCGGAGGAGAGACGGGTCCATGATGAGCTGCCTGGAGATCCAGCTGCACTCCTCGGGGCCGTACCCCTCCCAATCTGCGAGGTATTGGAATCCCCGACCCCGGCGGCGCACCTTCAGCAGCCGCCGAACCATCCACTGGGGATGCCCGTCGACCATCTGGGGAGGCGGAGGAGCTGGGGCAGAAGGCATGAGGGGACTCGAGGAGACAGGCTTGACCTTGGACACGTGGAACACAGGGTGTACCCGCATGGAAGCAGGGAGCTTAAGGCGTACCGCAGCTGGGTTCAGGACACGGTCGATCTCGAAGGGCCCAACGAAGCGCGGAGCCAGCTTCCTGGAGGGGACCTGGAGCGGAAGGTCAGCGGTGGAGAGGTAGACTCGTTGACCGGGCCGGTACGCCGGAGCAGGAGTGCGGCGGCGGTTGGCCCCACGGCAGGAGCGCTCGTTGGAGCGGAGCAGGGCCCTGCGGACCTCCCTCCAGACACGGCGACGGAGGTGGGCCTGGACGGAGGGGACGGAGGCCTCCGACTCCTGGAGAGAGAACAGCGGGGGCTGGTACCCGAGGGATGACTCGAACGGAGACCTGCCAGTGGCAGCGCTGGTCAGGGCATTGAGGGAGTATTCGACCCAGGGCAGGTCCTTGCTCCAGGAGGTGGGGTGGAGAGCCGACACACAGCGGAGAGCGGACTCCAGGCTCTGGTTGGCCCGTTCGGCCTGGCCGTTGGTCTGCGGGTGGTAGCCAGAGGAGAGGCTGATGGTGGCGCCTATCTCCCTGCAGAAGGCCCTCCAGACCTGGGAGGTGAATTGAGGCCCACGGTCCGAGACAATGTCCCTGGGGAGGCCGTGGAGCCGGTAGACGTGCTGGACGAGGAGCTCGGCGGTCTCCGCAGAGGACGGGAGCTTGGGGAGCGCCACCAGGTGGACCGCCTTGGAGAACCGGTCCACCACGGTGAGGATGACCGTGTTGCCCCTGGAGGGGGGAAGACGGGTGATGAAGTCCAGGGCGATGTGGGACCAGGGACGGCTGGGGACCGGGAGAGGACACAGGAGGCCAGCCGGGGGCTGGTGGGACGCCTTGCTGCGGGAGCAGACGGGACAGGCGACAACAAACTCCCGGACGTCGGACCTCATGGAGGGCCACCAGAACCGTCGGCTCAGGAAGGAAAGGGTGCGGTGAACCCCGGGATGGCACGCAAACCGGCTGGCATGACCCCACTGGAGCACCCGGGACCGGACCAAGTCGGGCACGAAGAGCCGGCGAGGAGGGACATTGGCCGGACTGGGATGGGCGCGTTGGGCCTGCCTCACCACTGCCTCGATGTTCATGGTAATCACCCCTATGACACGTGAGGCCGGCAGGATGGTCTCGGGCGCCTCGGGCGCATGGAGGCAGGACAGTGCGTCGGCCTTGGCGTTGCGGGAGCCGGGCCGGAATGTGAGGGTAAAATCGAACCTCCCGAGGAACTGTGACCACCGCGCCTGGCGGGAGTTGAGGCGCTTGGCCGCCCGGATGAAGGTCAGGTTCTTGTGGTCCGACCAGACGAGGGTGGTGTGTTCCACGCCCTCAAGCCAGTGGCGCCACTCCTCCAAGGCCCCCACCACCGCCAACAACTCCCTGTTCCCGATGTCGTAATTGACCTCAGCTGGGGTGAACCGGCGGGAGAGGAAGGCACAGGGGTGCAACTTCTGGTCCTCCACTGACCGCTGGGACAGAACAGCACCGATGCCTGTGTCCGATGCGTCCACCTCGACCACGAACTGCCTGGAGGGGTCAGGATGGAGAAGGACCGGAGCGGTGGTGAAGCGCTCCTTGAGCGCGGAGAAGGCGGCGCTGGCAGCCGGTGTCCAGACGAACGGACGCAGGGATGAGGTGAGGTGGGTGAGGGGACCTGCTACCCGGCTGTAGTCCCGTATGAAACGGCGGTAAAAGTTAGCGAAGCCAAGGAAGCTCTGGAGTTGCCTCCGGGTAGTGGGTTGAGGCCATTCGACCACGGTCTTGATTTTGCGGGGGTCGGGTCGCGTCAGGCCTCCCTCCACAATAAGCCCCAGGAACTCCACTGACGAGGAGTGAAAGGTGCACTTCTCCGCCTTAATGTACAGGCGGTTCTCCCGGAGACGCTGGATGACCATGCGGACGTGTTGGACGTGCTCCTCAGCGCTCCTGGAGAATACAAGGATGTCGTCCAGGTAGAGGACCACAAACACGTCCAGCATGTCCCTGAGCACGTCGTTCATAAGGGCCTGGAAGACGGCGGGGGCGTTGGTGAGGCCGAAGGGCATGACGAGGTACTCGTAGTGGCCACGGGAGGTCTTGAAGGCGGTCTTCCATTCGTCCCCCTCACGGATACGCACCAGGTGATAAGCGTTTCTGAGGTCCAACTTGGTGAAGATGGTGGCACTGATGAGGGGTTCAAAGTTGGAGCTCATGAGGGGGAGTGGGTATTTGTTCTTCACCGTGATGTTGTTGAGCAGCCTGTAGTCGATGCACGGCCTCAGATCTCCTCCCTTCTTCTTTACAAAGAAGAACCCCGCTGCCACCTGGGATCGAGATGGTCGGATGAGACCCTCGGCCAAGCACTCGGAGATGTAGGTGTCCATGGCTGCTTTCTCTGGGAGGGAGAGGTTGTAGAGACGACTGGCTGGGAGAGGGGCGCCAGGGTGGAGCTCGATGGCGCAGTCGTAGGGTCGATGAGGGGGGAGTGTGCGGGCGCGCTCCTTACTGAAGGCCTCTCCGAGGTCGTGGTACATCGAAGGGACCGTGGAGAGGTCCGGAGGAGCGGGACGGGGCCGGTCAACCCGAGTGGAGGTCTGAGCAGCTCGGAGGCAGCGGGCGTGGCAGGTGGTGCTCCAGCTGAGGATGTGCCCCGAGCTCCAGCAGACATGAGGGGTGTGGAGTTCCAGCCAGGGCCTCCCTAGGATGAATGGAGCGTCGGGAGAGTGGATGACGAAGGGGCGGACGTCCTCCACGTGGTTTCCCGAGACCGTGAGGGTGAGGGGCAGGGTCCGGTGCGTGATGGGGCCCATGGGATGGCCATCCAGGGCGAAAGCCGAGAGGGGCCTCTCCAGAGGGGAGAGAGGGAGCGCCGCTTTGTGGGCGAACTGGACGTCCACGAAGTTCTCGTCGGCACCGGAGTCGATGAGGGCAGGGACGGAGAGCGTGTGCCCCTGCCAGGCGAGGGTGACAGTGAACCTGGTGGCACGGGTCCGGGATTGGGGATGGATGAGCCGGCTTACCCGGTACCCCCTGGCGAGTGAGCCTACTCTTTTTGCCGCCCTGGGAGGCACAGAGGGAAAAGGAGTCGACGGCGTGCGCTGGGCTAGCGCAGTATATGCACAGTCCGTTCAGACTCCGGTGCTCACGCTCTGCGGGGGTCAGTCGGGTTGCATGGATTCCTCTCCAGCGGTGTTTGGGGGGGCGAGGGAGGCCGGGACAGGCCGAGAGAGACCGGTAGAGGGAGGTGGAGACGGTCTGGGTGCGCTGTGGTGTTGGTGCGCCCGCTCGCGCCTGCGTTCCCGGTCGCGCTCGTCTATGGCTATGGAGAGGAAGACGAGTTGGTTCAGGGTCGCTGGTCTGTCTCTTACAGACAGGCTGTCCTTCATGGCGTCCCCCAGGCCCTGTCGGAAGGCGCTGTACAGTGCAGACTCGTTCCAGGAGCAACGGGCAGCGAGGATGCGGAACTCCGTGGCGTAGTCCGCTACTGAGCTGGAACCCTGGGTGAGGGCGGAGAGAGCAGCGTCCGCGTCCTGTCCATGGACGTCGTGGGCAAACACGGTCCTGAATTCTGTCACGAAGGCAGTGTAGTCCTGCATGTAGGCAGCTGCGCCCTCGCGACCCGCCATGACCCAGCGGCGAGCCCGTCCCGTGGTGAGGTTGGCGATGTAGGCTATACGAGCAGACGCAGTGGAGTACATACTTGGCTGGAGATCAAACACGCACTCACACTGCATGAGGAACTCCCGGCAGAGGGTGAACGTCCCGTCGTAGGGGGCCGGGGAGGCGAGATGGGGCTCCCGGTTTGGTGGAGCGGTGGGTTTCAGGAACGGAGCCAGGCGGGCACTGAGCGCGGTGACCTGGTCGGACAGGGTGCAGACCAGAGTAGCGAGGCCCCTCAGTCGCTCGTCCTGGGCTTGCTGTTGGGCGGATACCTGCTGCAGTTGCTCAGCTTGGGTCTGTTGGAGGGCTTGGAGTAGTCCGGGAGGTGCAGGTCTCTCCTCCATGTTGGCTGGGTCCAAACTGGCCAGATCTTACTGTGATGGTTTGGTTAGGGACCCAGGCGCAACAGGAAAGGAGGAGGCAAGGGACGGTAAAGCCCGGAGGGGCGATTTAATAAGATAACACAAAGGGGGAGCCACAAAGGGGGAGCCACAAAAGAGGATGCCAAAAAATATAATAGGATAGAAATAATAGGAGCCACTAAACTGCCACTAAATAATAATAAATGTCCTTGGCTCAAGGGAGCCGGAGGGATCGGGAGGTGGAGCCGGGTGAGGGCTCTGCTAGCTGGTACACTCAGCAGAGGGGGTCCAGGAAACTGGAGAGACGAGGAGGAGAAGCAGGGTGAGTGATGGTAATCACGAGCAGGAAACGAGAAAAAGCACTACAAAAATACAGGTAAGTAATGTCGTAGGCTAGGCTATACTTTACCACATATGTTATGGTAAGATCTGGCGATGAGTGGAGTGTAGACCAGGTTCTTGTAGGGGTTGAAGGTGATTGCAGAACGAGGGACAGGTGTGGTGATGATGAATGGGAAACCGGTGAGTAGAGCCGCGCCCGCGTCATCGTCGGAGACGAGCGCGCCGTTCTTGTCGTTGCGCACGGGCCGATGTGCTGGGCATGTCGGGATCCGACTCTTCGTCACCGGAGTGGGAGGAGACTGCCGAGTCCGCGGAGCTGGCCGGAGACGGGGAACGCCCGGTAGTGGGGGGAAACTCCGGAGAGTCAGAGCGTTGCATGCCTGGGCCGAGGCGACGTGCGGTAGAGCGCGTAGGACGCCCCGAGCGCGCAGCGGGCCCAGAGGGGAGAGAGGGAGGCGGTTGTGGAGGCGAGGGCATGCGAGCCGTAACAGTCGGACTAGAAAGTGAGCGCTGTGTTCGTGATAATAAAAGAGACATCAAGATGTACTACGGTGTGATCTTTATTATACACGGATGACCAAAATATAGGCCTACTGAGGATAACATGGAACAACAAGAAAACTCAACAGATTGTTTTGCACTGGGTGCATCTTGTTTCATACAGTGGGCTTATGAAGTGAGGAATACTGTAGCCTATGTCCCATCTCGAAACTTGAGGGAAGTGGAATCTGAGATTTTAAGGATGTTCAATGGTCAATAAAATGGCTTTAAGAATGAAGAAGTTGTTATTCTGTCATTTCTACTCAACCAGAATTTATGTGGTTTGGTCAAAATAACCATCCCGATTTATTTATTGCTCCTACGTTTACACGCACAGAACTGTCATGTATTCATACAGCGATGCATACCAATACAGTTTCTGCCTCATTATTAGTGATGGGAAACAGAGTTTTGGTGCATTGGGTCTGCACGCTGCCTGTTTGCATCTTACCTGACGGGCCGCTCCTATCAGGTGACATGGAGAGGTTTGATGTCGGAACCATGTCTGACTACGGGGGTTCCACAAGGGTCTGTCCTGGGTCCTCTCCTCCCCCCCCCCCTCTACACTACTTCTCTGGGTATATTACACTCACAGTCATCCATGATTGGATGGAATAAGTAGATGCGGGTCAATTTGATAGACTGCTAGACTACAGATAGTAAATTGCCAGATTGAGAACCTTATGTCTGGTTTTGTACCTATAGGAACTGGAATGAGGAATTGATTAGTGCTGAACAGATATTGTAAGAACAAGCAATAACAAGAATTCCAATGTAGAGTACCTGTACCTGGTTTTATATGGCGAATAAAAGTTATATTCTTGTACCTGTCCTGGGAGAACTGATGTGTCACAAGCGCCCCCTCTACTGGCAATAGACCTCAAATGCATGATGGCATGTAGTCATGAAATTAGTTACATTAAGCCGGATGGTATTTATTTACGCACAGCACAAACCTGACTATTCAATCCACAATGCATTCACTCACTCCCTCTTCCCAGTTCTGCGGCTGGGGGTGTGGCCTCTCAGGTGGGAGAGCTGGGGGTGTGGCCTCTCAGGTGGGAGAGCTGGGGGTGTGGCCTCTCAGGTGGGAGAGCTGGGGGTGTGGCCTCTCAGGTGGGAGAGCTGGGGGTGTGGCCTCTCAGGTGGGAGAGCTGGACCAGGACAGGTAGTTGTTGTGTGTGTGCAGGATCCTCATAGCGATGACGCTCATGGCCAGCTGGAGGCCCAGGACCACCTCCGCAAACTGGGGGGCGCTTTAATGGCCACACGGTGACATCTTATAGCTTATCTCTCACCGGATCATGGGCTATGCACTCGGGTGCTCGGGGTCCGGAGCGCAGTGGAGCGCCTAGTCTTGGGCTTGTTTCAAATATGGAATATAATATGTAATATATAATATGAATGATTCATAGAGATCGATTATCCTCATTTAATATGGCATGGGTGGGGGGGGAGTGTCACTGCTGTTGAGTGATATATTACATGTTTTGGGGATAACCCTCCAGCTGAGCAACCGTATCTCACGACTTTTCGTTCCAGCCAAAACGAAAAGTAATCTATTGAATCGCTCTACACAGAACGAATTTCATAACAATTTCGCTCTGGACAGAACGAAACTTTAGCCCATGTATTTCTATGGACACGTGCACGCATGCGTGGAGGCGCTCGGGCAGCGAGCATAGAGGCGTGCGTGCGCGCGCAGGGGTATTGTGATATGCGGAGCGCGCCCACAAAGCGCCGTCCGATGCAATTAAGAGAACTTGAGGACAGTAACTATAAAAACATTTTTTTATTTAGACATGACAATAATAATAATAAAAAATAATAATAAAAACACATTGCGTTGCCCATTATGGCACAGATGGTGAGGTCAGGTCCTTCCCTGGTCCTTGGCGCGGTTCTTCTTCCCCGGAACGCGGGATCGCAGCACGGTGAGGGGTTTGGCCAGGAACTGCTGCATCGCCGCCCTGCCGGTCTTCAGAGTGGACCGCGGCGTCTCTGGGGTCACTGGGATGCTGTGCGCTTCTTCCGCCAATCCGGACTGAGCACCGGCGGGGCGCGTGTGTCCCGTCGGACAAGGCGAGCGAGCGCCACATCCAGTCTCTCCGCCGGTCCCCTTGTGAAACAGAGACTCCCCTCCGCCGGTCCCCTTGTGAAACAGAGACTCCCCTCCGCCGGTCCCCTTGTGGAACAGAGACTCCCCTCCGCCGGTCCCCTTGTGGAACAGAGACTCCCTGCGCCTCGTGGACGGGCTCTCCGAGAGCGCGCAGAACCCGTACGGCGTGGGGACTTTGTCCACGTGCGACAGGGTCATGGCCGCTCGTGTGGACGGGTCAACGAGGTCGTCTTTCTCGTGATGGCGGTGGTGGTGAAGTCTGATCTTCGTCGCCGGTGAAAGAAGACTGATAAACCGGGAGGACGGAGACAGGTGCCGGTTCTGCTTGGGGCTGCACGGAGCCAGCAGTCTCGTGCGGTCCGTTTGAGAGGCCTGTCTTCTGGACCGAGGAGACAGGAACAGAGGAGACAGAACCAGAGGGCTCCTGGACGGGATGATGAACGAGGGAATCCGGTCTGGAGTCAGGGGCAAGTTTCGCAGGGAGACGGCAGCCTTTGACGCATACATGATTAAACGTCCTTGCGTATATCCCGCCAAACGCCTGGCCAACTTCCTCTTATAGACACACCTCTGGCCACGTGACTTGAATCTGAATCAATTAGTCCATGTGGTTTACACTCGGCTACTGACGTCATACAACTGTGAATGTCGTTAATAGACCAGACCAGCGTGCTTTCAACACATTGGTTAGGCTATATGATATATTGCTATAGATATGATATGATGAACATGTTTTCTAATTACAATTTTCCAGTAAAACGGGCCCGTTGCACCAAAGTAGAATGAAGATATCCCGGATAGCTGGGCTGGGATGTAGCCAATCACAACGAGAGCAGCTGCCTTAATTGGTTGCGGCGTAATTCGCCCCAATTGAGCAAGAGCTTTTAATGGAGGCGTATGAGGTGGTCAACAACACTCATTCAAAAATGAATTACGACGATAAACCCAGAGGGAGCGAGGGTAGCAAACTATCTCAGACCAACTGGATGCGTGAGTAAGCTAGCCCACACATGCACCCGCATTGGTCCACTGAAACCAGGACAATTCCAAACCAAGGAGTTAGTTAACACCCCTGAAAACTAGGACATTTACTGAAAATGCGAGTTAAATGATAGAAAAATGTACCTTTATGTCTTCGCTGTTTCAATAGGCTATATGTAAGCAATATAGAATCATACACGTGTGTGTAATTCAGTCTGTGTGGCTGTATGGCCACATTCTAAAACACACAACACACTATCGGTAGGTCTATATGCACTGTAACACAATCATTGCATTAATCATGGTTCTCCTCCCCCCCCAGCTCCAACGAGACAAGTGATTTGAATAAAAGTATGTTGCGTCGTAGGCCTACATTATTTCTGTTGAAGTGAGACTGCAATAGTGGACAGAGAACAATACGTTTTACATTATTTCACTCGACTTGGGCCTATAATATTGTTGGTGCTTATTCCTACACTGCCCATGCCTGTACTGAATGTGGCTAAACTAGTGTGCTTAATACAGTTTATAATTTTTCTTTTTATCTGTGTGTATACAGGTGCATCTCAGAAAATTTGAATATCGTAAGTTCATTATTTTCCGTATTTTAGGCCAAATTCAAAAAGTGAAACTTTATAGATTCATTACACATGTAGTGAAATATTTCAAGGCTGATTGCCTCCATGTTGCTCCACGTTGATGCAGTAATTTGTGCAAAAGGAGCCATGACCAAGTATTGAGTGTATAAATGAACATACTGAACATACTGTACAATCATAAAGATTAAAACAAAAAAGGCTTGAAATATTTCACTTTGTGTAATGGATCTAGAATAAATGAAAGTTTCACTTTTTGAATTAAATTATAATGAACTATGAACTACTATATGAACTACTATCTGAAAAGTAATGATCTTTTATTCTAATTTTCTGAGATGCACCTGTACAGGTGGGCTACTGCATATATCCATATGTCTTTACTCTGTATTAATTTGTGGCGTATAGATTTGTCTTGCATGCGCATGTATTTCATTGTGCACACATGCAGGGTGCATTACCTTTGTGAATGTATTTATTCTTGCGTTGTGGTAGGCTATGCTTTGATTCTGGGCTTTCCATCTTGTACAGCACTTTGTGACTCCGTTTTGAATGATGGTCTCAAAATGATGGCTTTTATTTATTTATTTGCTTTGATCTATCCTTATACAATAATGGACCATGCATGTTACTCCTCCATGTGTAGGTTTTATTTGGCTTTGGTGATGGACTGCACTCATATAGCGCTTTTATCCGAAGCACTTTACAATGAAGGCCTCTCATTCACCCACCATTGACGGAGCTGCCATGCAAGGTGCTAGCCTGGTCATTGGGAGTAATTTGGGTTCAGTGTCTTTGCCCAAGGACACTTCGACATGTGGACAGGAGGAGCCGGGATTCGAACCGTCGACCCTACATTGGACGACCCCCTCTACCTCCTGAGAGCCGCCCCGCGCTATTTGTGTTGATCGGACCTGCCTATTGACCCTTTGCTGAATAATATTATGGACAGCTCAGTCGGCACGGCCTATAACCGTGTCAATCACTATCACGTGAAATTTAATAACATGTATGAATAGGCTGTATGATTGTAAAATAATGGTCACGGTGTTTAAATAATGACAGCAGGCCTACTTCACTGGATGGTAATATGTAAAGAGCAGTGGGATAACTAATGAACACATTGGTTTCTGAACGGAGTGACTGAGATATGGATCCTGGTCTCGAGCAGGCTATCTCCACGGGATACATCTCCATGGTGACTTATACCATCACATATGGGACATGCTTCCATGCAACCGGATCACGGCTCCCTCAGCCAGGACCACCGGGAAACCCCATCCTAACCCCCTATCCAGGTTTAGTGCCCCAGGGTGAACACGTCATTACTGTTATCGATCTCGTGCGGACGCGGAACTGTTCTTGCGGCGTGTGTTTCATGACGGAGCTTTGACCGTGCGACACCCGGAAGTAGGACCGTCAATGTAGTTTTCCTTGTTTGCTGCAGATGGGACTGGACCTGTGGCGGGTAAGGTCCGTTGTGTTTGAAAAACACACGTTCACAACTTCATATCATCATGACACGTTGCTCTACCTTCTGTAGAAGTAATTAGACAGTTGTCTGTAACTCATTGGCCAGGCTTCTTCTGAAAGACTGGTTACCTGGTTCCATAAAGCTAGCTAGCCTGCGAGCTAAGGCACATCCGTCACAACTCATAACTAACGTGACTTTGACTTGCATTGTATTATAGTTTGTAATAATTTATCCCATTGTGCTTTTCAATTGAGCAAACAGTCAGGTGTGATCCTCCCTTCTCCCTGCTGAATCATGTGTGTTAGCCTAGGCAGTAGCACATTGATCAGGGGAGGGGAGCTAATATTTATATAATAATAACGTTTTATTATCATAACGTTACCTTGCTAAACTTGACACATTAATTTAGCATGCGTCACTTAAGTTTAGCTAGCTAACATGAGCTATCTAGCAAACGTGATTGACTGCTACCCTAACTTGGTTAAGTGATATAATGCTGTTTATACCATGGTCTGGGTTAATACTCTCTTCTGATTGGTCTGGGTTTATACTCGTTCCTGATTGGCTGGTCTGGGTTAATACTCTTTCCTGATTGGCCAGCAGACGTGCGTTAAAACCGTGTATATATGTAGTTCGGCTGAAGTTTAATTACCGATCTAAATCAATGCGCCGGTTTTGACAGCAGCTCAAATGAGCTCATCCCATAGCCTGCTGTACCATTGAGCTCATCCCATAGCCTGCTGTCCCATTGAGCTCATCCCATAGCCTGCTGGACCATTGAGCTCATCCCATAGCCTGCTGGACCATTGAGCTCATCCCACAGCCTGCTGTCCCATTGAGCTCATCCCATAGCCTGCTGTACCATTGAGCTCATCCCATAGCCTGCTGTACCATTGAGCTCATCCCATAGCCTGCTGTACCATTGAGCTCATCCCATAGCCTGCTGTACCATTGAGCTCATCCCACAGCCTGCTGTCCCATTGAGCTCATCCCATAGCCTGCTGTACCATTGAGCTCATCCCATAGCCTGCTGTACCATTGAGCTCATCCCATAGCCTGCTGTCCCATTGAGCTCATCCCATAGCCTGCTGTACCATTGAGCTCATCCCATAGCCTGCTGTACCATTGAGCTCATCCCATAGCCTGCTGTACCATTGAGCTCATCCCATAGCCTGCTGGACCATTGAGCTCATCCCATAGCCTGCTGTCCCATTGAGCTCATCCCATAGCCTGCTGTACCATTGAGCTCATCCCACAGCCTGCTGTCCCATTGAGCTCATCCCATAGCCTGCTGTACCATTGAGCTCATCCCATAGCCTGCTGTCCCATTGAGCTCATCCCATAGCCTGCTGGACCATTGAGCTCATCCCACAGCCTGCTGTCCCATTGAGCTCATCCCATAGCCTGCTGTACCATTGAGCTCATCCCATAGCCTGCTGTCCCATTGAGCTCATCCCATAGCCTGCTGTACCATTGAGCTCATCCCATAGCCTGCTGTACCATTGAGCTCATCCCATAGCCTGCTGTACCATTGAGCTCATCCCATAGCCTGCTGTACCATTGAGCTCATCCCACAGCCTGCTGTCCCATTGAGCTCATCCCATAGCCTGCTGTACCATTGAGCTCATCCCATAGCCTGCTGTCCCATTGAGCTCATCCCATAGCCTGCTGGACCATTGAGCTCATCCCACAGCCTGCTGTCCCATTGAGCTCATCCCATAGCCTGCTGTACCATTGAGCTCATCCCATAGCCTGCTGTCCCATTGAGCTCATCCCATAGCCTGCTGTACCATTGAGCTCATCCCATAGCCTGCTGTACCATTGAGCTCATCCCATAGCCTGCTGTACCATTGAGCTCATCCCATAGCCTGCTGTACCATTGAGCTCATCCCATAGCCTGCTGTACCATTGAGCTCATCCCACAGCCTGCTGTACCATTGAGCTCATCCCATAGCCTGCTGTACCATTGAGCTCATCCCACAGCCTGCTGTACCATTGAGCTCATCCCACAGCCTGCTGTACCATTGAGCTCATCCCATAGCCTGCTGTACCATTGAGCTCATCCCATAGCCTGCTGTACCATTGAGCTCATCCCATAGCCTGCTGTACCATTGAGCTCATCCCATAGCCTGCTGGACCATTGAGCTCATCCCATAGCCTGCTGTCCCATTGAGCTCATCCCATAGCCTGCTGTACCATTGAGCTCATCCCACAGCCTGCTGTCCCATTGAGCTCATCCCATAGCCTGCTGTACCATTGAGCTCATCCCATAGCCTGCTGGACCATTGAGCTCATCCCATAGCCTGCTGTACCACTGAGCTCATCCCATAGCCTGCTGGACCATTGAGCTCATCCCATAGCCTGCTGGACCATTGAGCTCATCCCATAGCCTGCTGGACCATTGAGCTCATCCCATAGCCTGCTGGACCATTGAGCTCATCCCATAGCCTGCTGTACCATTGAGCTCATCCCATAGCCTGCTGTACCATTGAGCTCATCCCATAGCCTGCTGTACCATTGAGCTCATCCCATAGCCTGCTGTACCATTGAGCTCATCCCATAGCCTGCTGTACCATTGAGCTCATCCCACAGCCTGCTGTACCATTGAGCTCATCCCATAGCCTGCTGGACCATTGAGCTCATCCCATAGCCTGCTGTACCATTGAGCTCATCCCATAGCCTGCTGTACCATTGAGCTCATCCCATAGCCTGCTGGACCATTGCTAGCTAGCCATGAACGAAGTGTTGGATACTGCATATTTGCTGTGCAACGCATCCATTGTCCAGTATTCAAATCTATTTGCCAACAAACTCTTTATGATAGCCAGACACCTCACTGTCCCCAAATCAAAAACTCTTTATGATAGCCAGACACCTCACTGTCCCCAAATCAAAAACAGTTTTTTCACTTCGTGTTACTTTTGGAGTTGAGGACAATCGGGCTATCATAGATAGTTTGTTGGCAACTAGGTTTGACAGCTGGATGATTTATATGTTGCACAGCAAATATGCAGTAGCCTACACTTCTCTCATTGCTATCTAGCAATATCAGGTACTACAGTCATAGATATATGGGTACAGTAGCTACAGTCATAGATATATGGGTACAGTAGCTACAGTCATAGATATATGGGTACAGTAGCTAGTCATAGATATATGGGTACAGTAGCTACAGTCATAGATATATGGGTACAGTAGCTACAGTCATAGATATATGGGTACAGTAGCTACACTCATAGATATATGGGTACAGTAGCTACAGTCATAGATATATGGGTACAGTAGGCTATGGAATAGCTAGTTGGGGTTGCTAGGCTCATTGTTTGGTTGCTAGGTCGTATCCAGGGTTGAGAGACATTGCTGAAAGAAAACGGACACTTTTCATTAGGTGGGATAGCTTGTAGAAGCTTGTAGCTTGTAGAAGCTAGCCCAACGTGTGATATTCACACTATTTCTTTCTTTCTTTATTATAGTTCTCCCCAGTTTTTTGAACCTCAACTAGTTCTTCATACTTTGTGCTAGAAACTTCATTCAAACTTTAAAATGTTCATGATGTTTAGCTGTTTCAGGGATCCATTCAGTTTTTTTTAATAGTTTTTATAGTTTTTTAGAAATTTAACTTTTAAAACTATTTTTTGTCCCATTGAAACAGCTTGAAACTGCTTTTGGAATGTTCAGTAACTTTATGTTTTTAGAGTGGTGGCAGCAGTTGCTTTGAAAATATTTACACATTTTGTAAACTGCTGGCACTCCTACAGTTTTGAAAGCTCACACACATATTATACATCAAAATGTTCACACAACTGTGCTGATTCGTATAATATAAGTATCTAAGCTGTGTGACTTCGTTTTCACTCTATGATGATTTGTTCGGGAACTGCACTCCCCATTGAAACATATGGCTTTTGAGCTGTTAATTTTGCATTTTTACTCTTTTTCTAACTTGTCGTTATGCCTACAGTTTTAACAGCTCATACACATATTATATATAGAAATGTTCACACAACTGTGCTGATTCGTACACTGTAAGTATCTAAGCTGTGTGGCTTACCGTTTTTGAGGTATGACGATTTGTTCGGCAACTGCGCTCCCCATTGAAACATATGGTGCCGCACTAACTTCTGAGCTGCTAATTTTACATTTTTACCCTTTTTCTAACTTGTCGCCATGCCTACAGTGTTTAAGCTATACAGACATATTATACATAGAAATGTTCTGTAAGTTCTCAGGATTCCTATGGTGTCAATATATAAGCTGTAAAAATTTATAGTTTTCGCGATAGAGCTGTCTGAAGCGGACCATGTCTAGAATCAGAGTGTCAGTTGGGATTAGAGTGGTGGCAGCTGTTGCTTTTTTTGAATTTGTGTGCATGTGCAGCCTCTCTTAAAGGTACAGGCACCCTTTTATAACTAATGTGGTAGCACAGAACTCAGCCAAAGTGGAATAGAGACACATGATCTTCACTGGTGGGGGGCGGTGGGTAGCCCGGAGAGGAGTACACCGTCCCTGACTGGCTATGACCAAAAAGGGCGGAGCCTCGCCACCACACCACTATTCACACCACAGAACCCACTTTTCAGCCCCTAAGTGGGCTAAAGACACACAGTCTTTAATGGTGGATGCGTGGAAATTGCCCCGAGGTCACTGTACTGTCCCCGAATAGCTGTGACCCAAGAGGGCGGAGCCTAACCAGCACGCCACTATCCACGCCACGGGCCCCACAACTCAGCCCCTGAGTGGGCTAGAGACACAGTCTTCACCGGTGGAGTCAGGTAGGTGGCCCGGAGAGGGGTACGCTGTCCCCAACCAGCTCTGACCTGAGGGGGCGGAGTCTTGCCTCCACGCCACAGACCCCACAATTCAGCCCCTGAGTGGGCTAGAGACGCAGGGTCTTCACCGGTGGGTGCATGGAGATTGCCTGGTCCGTAGTAGTTCTAGCAGTGGCTGTTACATACAGCTGCAGCAGCTAGCCCACCTCACATTTTCTCCAGGAAATGTACTTTCTAGTTTCACTTATTGTTCCAAACCCATGTTAACTATTGGATGTCATCGCTGTTACTCCAAGAAATATTATATTCAATTTGTAATTCCATAGCAGCGTGATTTAGCAGTTAGGGACTATAATGACACTCAGCAATGAGCAACACATAAATAACATTTCTTTATATTTTAATGTAGAATGCGATTAAATGGCACATTTATTTGTCTTTGGTATGTGAGGCCATGGTATAAGCGGGATAATCAACTCATAGGTGTGCGTTAAACGGTTTTAAGGCACTCCGCTTTGCGTCGGGTGGTTCTTCGCCTCCACGTCGTGCCTTAAAACCGCATTTTAACACACCTACTGGTTGATTATCCCCTACATGTAACAGTAACTATAGTTGGAAGTGAGTATGGTGACAGCGTCTCTGCTAATGCTGTGTGTTTGAGGAGAGGAAGCCACTGCAGACACCTCTTCCTCTACTTTCTCCCCTTTCTCTCTTCCTCTACTCTCTCCCCCTCTCTCTCTCCTTCTGCTCTCTCCCCTTTCTCTCTCCCCCTCTCTCTCTCTCTCCCTCTCTCTCCCCCTCTCTCTCCCCCTCTCTCTCTCTCTCTCCCCCCCTCTGCTCTCTCTCCCTCTGAGGGAGAACTCTTTGGTTCTCGGGTTCTGATGTGCTTTTTATTTTGAGGTTGGATGTTACTTGTATGATTTTTATCTTGTGACAGAAGGACAGTGGGGTAAACGGGCCTGGTTTTGGAAATAAGTTTCTTTTAAAATTCTAAAATTCTCTCTCCCTCTGCTCTATCTCTCCCTCGCCCCCCCTCTGCTCACTCCCCCCTCTGCTCTCTCCCCCTCTCTCTCTCTCTCCCCCTCTGCTCTTTCTCTCCCTCTGCCCCCCCTCTGCTCTCTCTCTCTCTCCCCCCCTCTGCTCTCTCTCCCTCTGCTGCCCCCCCTGCTCTCTCCCCCTCTGCTCTCTCTCGCTCCCTCTGCTCTCTCTCCCCCCCTCTGCTCTCTCTCTCTCCCTCTGCTCTCTCCCTCTCTCTCTCTCTCCCCCCCTCTGCTCTCTCTCCCCCCCTCTGCTCTCTCTCTCTCCCTCTGCTCCCCCCCTGCTCTCTCCCCCTCTGCTCTCTCCCTCTCTCTGCTCTCTCTCTCTCCCTCTGCTCCCCCCCCTGCTCTCTCCCCCTCTGCTCTCTCCCTCTCTCTCTCGCTCCCTCTGCTCTCTCCCTCTCTCTCTCGCTCCCTCTGCTCTCCCCCCCTCTGCTCTCCCCCCCTCTGCTCTCGCTCTCGCTCTCTCTCTCTCTCTCTCTCTCTCTCCCTCTCTCTCTCCCCCCCTCTGCTCTCTCCCCCCTCTCTCTCTCTCTCTCTCTCTCTCCCTCCCTCTCTCTCTCTCCCCCTCTGCTCTCTCTCTCTCTCTGCTCTCCCCCCTTTACTCTCTCCCCCTCTCTCTCTCTCTTTCCCTCTGCTCTCCCCCCTCTACTCTCTCCCCCTCTCTCTCTCCCCCTCTTTCTCTCTCTACCCCTCTCTCTCCCCTCTGCTCTCTCCCTCTCTCTCTCCCCCTCTGCTCTCTCTCTTTCTCTCTCTCTCCCTCTGCTCTCCCCCCTCTACTCTCTCCCCCTCTCTCTCTCTCCCCCTCTTTCTCTCTCTCCCCCTCTCTCTCCCCACTGCTCTCTCCCTCTATCCCTCTCTCTCCCCCTCTGCTCTCTCCCCCTTCTCTCTCTTCCCGTCTGCCCCCCCCCCCTCTCCCTCCTCTCCTCCCTCCCCCTCTCTCTCTCCCTCCTCTTCTTTCTCCCCCCTCTCTCTCCCCCCTCTCCTCCCTCCCCCTCTCTCTCTCCCCCCTCTCCTCCCTCCCCCTCTCTCTCTCCCCCCTCTCTCTCTCCCTCCTCTCCTCCCTCCCCCTCTCTCTCAGGTGATGCTGCTGAGCTATGAGCCTGGTCCGCAAGCGGAAGTCCAGTTCTGTGAAGGTGGGAGGTGCCTCCAAGGCTGCCCGCACGGAGACAGTGGAGTCTGCGGCATCCCACGATGCACCTGAATCACTTCCTGAAGAGAGGCGCCGGGAGGAGGAGGAGGGCCCGAGCACGTCTCCGTGGTTCAAGGCCGCGAAGGTCAAATGTCACGGCCAGGGTGCCGGCCCAGACTCGGACACCGAGGGTCAGTGAAAGGGAGGACGATGATGATGATGATGATGGTGATGTGTAGCTGGGAGGCAGGTGCAGACGGTGGATGATCTCTGTCCTGTGTGTCGTGTGCAGGTTGTGTGGCGAGTACAGAGGCGGGGTCCGTCTTGTGCTCCAGCCCCGCCCGGCCCCGCCCTCAGACAGAGGAGGACACCACCGACACAGACCTGCTGGTGATCATCATGGGTGAGGGACCTAAACCCACAGGGTTCCCTCTCTAGACCAGGGTTCCCTCTCTAGACCAGGGTTCTCTCTCTCTAGACCAGGGTTCTCTCTCTAGACCAGGGTTCCCTCTCTAGACCAGGGTTCCCTCTCTAGACCAGGGTTCCCTCTCTAGACTAGACCAGGGTTCCCTCTCTAGACCAGGGTTCTCTCTCTAGACCAGGGTTCTCTCTCTAGACCAGGGTTCCCTCTCTAGACCAGGGTTCCCTCTCTAGACCAGGGTTCCCTCTCTAGACCAGGGTTCCCTCTCTAGACCAGGGTTCTCTCTAGACCAGGGTTCTCTCTCTAGACCAGGGTTCCCTCTCTAGACCAGGGTTCTCTCTCTAGACCAGGGTTCCCTCTCTAGACCAGGGTTCTCTCTCTCTAGACCAGGGTTCTCTCTCTCTAGACTAGGGTTCTCTCTCTCTAGACCAGGGTTCTCTCTCTAGACCAGGGTTCTCTCTCTCTAGACCAGGGTTCTCTCTCTAGACCAGGGTTCTCTCTCTAGACCAGGGTTCTCTCTCTAGACCAGGGTTCTCTCTAGACCAGGGTTCTCTCTCTAGACCAGGGTTCCCTCTCTAGACCAGGGTTCTCTCTCTCTAGACCAGGGTTCTCTCTCTAGACCAGGGTTCTCTCTCTAGACCAGGGTTCTCTCTCTAGACCAGGGTTCTCTCTCTAGACCAGGGTTCTCTCTCTAGACCAGGGTTCTCTCTCTCTAGACCAGGGTTCCCTCTCTAGACCAGGGTTCCCTCTCTAGACCAGGGTTCTCTCTCTAGACCAGGGTTTCCTCTCTAGACCAGGGTTCTCTCTCTAGACCAGGGTTCTCTCTCTAGACCAGGGTTCTCTCTCTAGACCAGGGTTCTCTCTCTAGACCAGGGTTCTCTCTCTAGACCAGGGTTCCCTCTCTAGACCAGGGTTCTCTCTCTAGACCAGGGTTCCCTCTCTAGACCAGGGTTCTCTCTCTAGACCAGGGTTCTCTCTCTAGACCAGGGTTTACTCTCTAGACCAGGGTTCTCTCTCTAGACCAGGGTTCTCTCTCTAGACCAGGGTTCTCTCTCTAGACCAGGGTTCTCTCTCTAGACCAGGGTTCTCTCTCTAGACCAGGGTTCTCTCTCTCTAGACCAGGGTTCCCTCTCTAGACCAGGGTTCCCTCTCTAGACCAGGGTTCTCTCTCTAGACCAGGGTTCCCTCTCTAGACCAGGGTTCTCTCTCTAGACCAGGGTTCTCTCTCTAGACCAGGGTTCTCTCTCTAGACCAGGGTTCTCTCTCTAGACCAGGGTTCTCTCTCTAGACCAGGGTTCCCTCTCTAGACCAGGGTTCTCTCTCTAGACCAGGGTTCCCTCTCTAGACCAGGGTTCTCTCTCTAGACCAGGGTTCTCTCTCTAGACCAGGGTTTACTCTCTAGACCAGGGTTCTCTCTCTAGACCAGGGTTCTCTCTCTAGACCAGGGTTCTCTCTCTAGACCAGGGTTCTCTCTCTAGACCAGGGTTTCTCTTAGGGGAGTGCCAGGCCTCAGACAAGCCTTAATATTAGTAGACAAATAGTTGTGTAAGAATCATGTTATTGACAGGTCACACAGCAATCTAACAAAATACATGATTATATCTGATGAAGGGCCAAAAATCCTTGTATTCACGGCACTGTTATACTATATAAACTCAATAAATGAATCACAGACTATAAATCGTGTCAACTACACTGGAGAACGCCTCATTGGCCCCTAACTTACACCTGATGGAATTTGCG
>NC_140260.1:7191615-7194115 GCF_949987555.1 Borostomias antarcticus | reverse complement strand
CTGCTCTCTCTCTGACCTGCTCTCTCTCTGAGCTGCTCTCTCTGAGCTGTACCTTCTATTTGGTATCATTTCAACTATACGTTCTAGATTGTTCTTGTCTTTTCTGTAAGGTGCTGTTTAGAACCCTCTCCAGGTCCTTGGTGCTGTTTAGAACCCTACGTGGTTCTTTTTGACCTGAAAAGAGTTCCATCTGGAACCGTTTGTCAGAGGGTTCCACACTGCTGCTGCTAAACCCGGTTCTACATACGGCACTCGTGTTCTGTGCTGTTCTCAGGCTGTGCATCCTGCTGAGCCGTCGGTACTGACTCCAGATGTGGACCAACACACACACACACACACACACACACACGCACACACACACACACACACACACACACACGCACACACACGCACACACACATCTCTTCTGAAGGACATCTCTTTTCATGAGTGTACATATTATGGTAAGAGTATACCCCCTTGGGTGTGGTGACTGTGACCCCAAACCATTAGACTACCCAACCCCCCCCCCCCCCCCCCCTCGACACACACACACACACACACACACACACACACACACACACACACACACACACACACACACACGAAGTGGTTGCCCTTGTGCCAGTAGCTCCCAGTGCTTATTCGTCAGATTGAGGAGGAGAGGAGGGCAGGAGAGAGAGAGAGAGAGAGAGAGAGGGAGGGAGAGAGAGAGAGAGAGAGAGAGAGAGAGAGAGGGAGAGAGAGAGAGAGAGAGGGTGAGAGAGAGACAGAGAGAGAGAGAGAGAGAGAGAGAGAGAGGGTGAGAGAGAGACAGAGAGAGAGAGAGAGAGACAGAGAGAGAGAGAGAAAGAGAGAGAGACAGGAACTCTGTAGCGCTCCAGGAATCGCGACGTTTCCAAAGTAGACTCAACCTCTACGGACGATTTACAGATGAACTTCAATGATATAGACTAGCATCCTACTGAATGACGTCGGCTCGACAACAGCCTCGGAATCAGGCACGTTTATCCTGATCAGGTTAGACAACCACACGCAGCCTCACACAGTTTCAGATTGTAGGAGGCAGGCTGGTCGAACTGCAGGTCTCTTTCGCAATATCGATGTGTGAGGCTCCACAGTCTACCTTCCTGGAGCAGCAGAGATAGCCTACTTTTACGGATAGTTTTGCCGTTATAAAAGTGAACAGCGGTGTGGAAACAACAGGTTCTCTCTCTGTTGGAACATCATAACGTGACAGTTTGTTTGCTTGTTTGTTTGTTTGCTTGCCGTGTTGACCGCAGAGCGCTCCGGCGCGGAGCGACGCGCAACCGCGGCTTGGAATGTCCCCCGCGCGCAACGCGACGTGATCACTCCGTCCTCCCACCGTCTCTGGACCTGGAACACTATATACTTACACAAAATGGCGAGGCACACGCTTCGGGTTTAAGGTAATAACACAACTAATCAAGTCCTTGTTGAGTTTGATAGAATGTAGACCAGCCTAGTTACTTTGCGGGAAAATTAGTGTAGCCTTGTAACATGGTGTGTATTGATACCTGGAGCCTAATTGACAGCTTGAGTCTGGACAGTTTTGACTGAATATCTTTTTATTTAGCCTCATCTGCTCTCTTTGTAATTGGCTCCCTGCGTTGTTACACAATATTATTAGCTGTGAAAAATCCTTCCCAAAGTGTTTTTTTGTTTTGTTGTTGCTGTCAGTGAGTGAGACTGTAGGTCCCACAGACTGTAACATGCCAAACCACATCAACATGGCCTTTAAGCTTCATTTACTGTGGAATTGTCTCTTAAACACACACCAGATAGCTCAATTTTCCCAGACTGTCTTAAATGGGAGTAGCCTATGTTTTATGAATACAAAAATATGGGATTATGTCAATGACATTTAATGTCACATTTCCTTGAGTGATAATGTCGAAATGACCGTAGCTGTTTGATGATTGTCTAGGAGCGTTCACCCCGTGGGACTGAGGTCCATCAAACAGGCATGAATGAGCATAGCTGCTGTAGATACAGACTCACCAGACTGACTACAGCTGAGAGACTGACCAGCCAGACTCACCAGACTGACTACAGCTGACAGACTGACCAGCCAGACTCACCAGTCTACAGCTGACAGACTGACCAGCCAGACTCACCAGTCTACAGCTGACAGACTGACCAGCCAGACTCACCAGTCTACAGCTGACAGACTGACCAGCCAGACTCACCAGTCTACAGCTGAGAGACTGACCAGCCAGACTCACCAGACTGACTACAGCTGAGAGACTGACCAGCCAACCTCACCAGTCTACAGCTGAGAGACTGACCAGCCAGACTCACCAGTCTACAGCTGAGAGACTGACCAGCCAGACTCACCAGTCTACAGCTGACAGACTGACCAGCCAGACTCACCAGTCTACAGCTGACAGACTGACCAGCCAGACTCACCAGTCTACAGCTGACAGACTGACCAGCCAGATCACCAGTCTACAGCTGAGAGACTGACCAGCCAGACTCACCAGACTGACTACAGCTGACA
>NC_140260.1:7171615-7186615 GCF_949987555.1 Borostomias antarcticus | reverse complement strand
TAATGATGATACTCTAACAGGGGTATATATGCTCAACACACAGAGAAGAGGTCATAATGATGATACTCTAACAGGGGTATATATGCTCAACACACAGAGGAGGTGAAGAGGTCATAATGATGATACTCTAACAGGGGTATATATGCTCAACACACAGAGAGTAGAAGAGGTCATAATGATGATACTCTAACAGGGGTATATATGCTCAACACACAGAGAAGAGGTCATAATGATGATACTCTAACAGGGGTATATATACTCAACACACAGAGAAGAGGTCATAATGATGATACTCTAACAGGGGTATATATGCTCAACACACATAGAGCAGAAGAGGTCATAATGATGATACTCTAACAGGGGTATATATGCTCAACACACAGAGGAGGTGAAGAGGTCATAATGATGATACTCTAACAGGGGTATATATGCTCAACACACAGAGGAGGTGAAGAGGTCATAATGATGATACTCTAACAGGGGTATATATACTCAACACACAGAGAGTAGAAGAGGTCATAATGATGATACTCTAACAGGGGTATATATGCTCAACACACAGAGAAGAGGTCATAATGATGATACTCTAACAGGGGTATATATGCTCAACACACAGAGAAGAGGTCATAATGATGATACTCTAACAGGGGTATATATACTCAACACACAGAGAAGAGGTCATAATGATGATACTCTAACAGGGGTATATATGCTCAACACACAGAGAAGAGGTCATAATGATGATACTCTAACAGGGGTATATATGCTCAACACACAGAGAAGAGGTCATAATGATGATACTCTAACAGGGGTATATATACTCAACACACAGGAGGTGAAGAGGTCATAATGATGATACTCTAACAGGTGTGAGCATTAGCATATGGAAATAGTCAACGCTCAAGGATAAATGAAACATCTCCTTCTCCAGATAGAGAGACTGCCAGTAGTTGCTGAGACTGAGCGGTACTTGGCCAGTCTTTCTGCAGCAGTCTTTTGTAGTCCTAGTTGTAGTCCTAGTTGTAGTCCTAGTTGTAGTCCACGGAGCCCAAGTCTGTGAACACGCCCCAGACTCCCAAACACAAGCACAATCAGTTGGCAGTTGTATCCTAGGGCCTTAATACATTCTATCAAGGGCTGGTATTTCAGGAGTTTTAATATGAAGCAAGTGTCCATATATAGGTCAAAAGAACATCCTATTTCAAAGATGATAACAGATTTTCTAGATTCATTAATAAAAACAACATCTGGAGTATTTGGGATATCACACACACACACACACACACACACACACACACACACACACACACACACACACACACACACACACACACACACACACCCTGTAGACTCCCAACCGCCCCGGCATTAGAAAGTTCTAAAAGGATATTTCAGTGCTTTCTTGTCACTTGCATACAGATCACCTGATTAGCGCCCCCCGCTGACCAGGGTCTGTTACTGATTAGGGTGTTTGTGTGGCTGGTCTGCTCTCCTGGAGCCCCAGGCCACAGCAGAGCCACAGCAGAGCCCCAGCAGAGCCACGGCAGGGCCACAGCAGAGCCACAGCAGGGCCCCAGCAGAGCCACAGCAGAGCCCCAGCAGAGCCCCGCGCCGGCCGCAGGGGAGGTCCTCACACCAGGCCAGGCTGGGGGGCCAGGGCCCCGGAGCCAGAGACACGCTCAGCTCCTCACCAAGCTGCTGAGAGACTAGGAGACAAGACTCTGTGAAAGACAAAGATAGTTTAAATGGAATTGTAAAAGTCTGCTCCAAGATAATTGGAGTTAAGCAAAGGGACTGTGGCTCCCTTTAGGAGAAACCGCTGGCTCAGAAGGCAGAAAAGATGATTCGCCAACCTGACCACGTTCTGGCCAATCAATTCACCTTAATGACCTGGGGTCGGTGGTACACAGCGCCCCCCAGGAACCAAACCGCTATGCCAAGTCCCTCATCCCTTCCGCCAACAGCTTACTAAATGCTTCCAGCAGCCACTAAGCTGTTTCTGAAACTGCATCATCCCTGTCTAGCATGATGTGGATCTGGTATCTCTAAACGTATAACTGTCTTTCTTTGCTTGTGAATGTTTTTGCTGTGTTTTTATCTGTGGGTGGTTATGGGCTGCAAATGAATTGTCCTTCTGGGACAAATAAAGTGGTCTGAATCTGAATCAGAATCAAACCTATGTGACCGACCAAACCACAAATACTGTACAAATACAAGCCTACATGTATGATTGAGTCAAACTTCTTATGGTTCAGAATTGAAACCTGTTGTCTAGTTCAGAATCAAGCTTGTTGTCAGGTGTAGTGTGTTCATTTCCCACGGACTCCTGAAGTGTTGAGTGAAGCGGGGGACAGTGGCCCCCCTGGTCTCTGCAGAGCCCTGTAATGTTAACAAACCACAACTGAACAGACCAGGAATGGAATGTTTGACTAGTGGCGTGACAGCAGTTCCTGTGTATTGGACAGTCTCCATGGGTGGTCAGTGGGGTTGGTCGTGTGTTGGACAGTGTGTGTCTCCATGGGTGGTTAGTGGTGTTAATCGTGTGTTGGACAGTGTGTGTCTCCATGGGTGATTAGTGGTGTTGGTCGTGTGTTGGACAGTGTGTGTCTCCATGGGTGGTTAGTGGTGTTAATCGTGTGTTGGACAGTGTGTGTCTCCATGGGTGGTTAGTGGTGTTAATCGTGTGTTGGACAGTGTGTGTCTCCATGGGTGATTAGTGGTGTTGGTCGTGTGTTGGACAGTGTGTGTCTCCATGGGTGATTAGTGGTGTTGGTCGTGTGTTGGACAGTGTGTGTCTCCATGGGTGGTTAGTGGTGTTGGTCGTGTGTTGGACAGTGTGTGTCTCCATGGGTGGTTAGTGGTGTTGGTCGTGTGTTGGACAGTGTGTGTCTCCATGGGTGGTTAGTGGTGTTAATCGTGTGTTGGACAGTGTGTGTCTCCAGGGGTGGTTAGTGGTGTTAATCGTGTGTTGGACAGTGTGTGTCTCCATGGGTGGTTAGTGGTGTTGGTCGTGTGTTGGACAGTGTGTCTCCATGGGTGATTAGTGGTGTTGGTCGTGTGTTGGACAGTGTGTGTCTCCATGGGTGGTTAGTGGTGTTGGTCGTGTGTTGGACAGTGTGTGTCTCCATGGGTGATTAGTGGTGTTGGTCGTGTGTTGGACAGTGTGTGTCTCCATGGGTGGTTAGTGGTGTTGGTCGTGTGTTGGACAGTGTGTGTCTCCATGGGTGATTAGTGGTGTTGGTCGTGTGTTGGACAGTGTGTGTCTCCATGGGTGGTCAGTGGTGTTGGTCGTGTGTTGGACAGGCTCGGGGGAACCTCCTCACACAGTGGCCTCAGCTGGAGAGGAGGGGAGGGCAGGAGAGAGGGATGGAGGAAGACAGAGAGACAGAGAGAAGGAGAGAGAGAGGGGGGGTGAGAGAGAAGGGAGGGGAATCAATTGACAGAAGCCATTGACCCCAGCTGGAACAGAGGGAGAGATGAAGAGAATGAGAGAGGGAGGGAGACAATTGAATTGGTTTGAATTGAAATTGAGAGGGAGGGAGAGAGAGAGAGATGCAGGGGCAGGGAGAGATAATGATGAAGAGAGAGAAGAGATAGAAGATCTACATAGAGATCATGTGTGAGAGAGAGGAAGAGAGGAGGAGAGAAAAAGAACAAATATTTAATGGGATTGAATCAAACAGAGAGAAAGAGGAAGAAGAGGAGAGAGAGAGGAGAGAGAGGAAGAAGAGGAGAGAGAGAGAGGAAGAAGAGGAGAGAGAGAGAGGAAGAAGAGGAGAGAGAGAGAGAGGAAGAAGAGGAGAGAGAGAGAGAGGAAGAAGAGGAGAGAGAGAAAGGAAGAAGAGGAGAGAGAGGAAGAAGAGGAGAGAGAGAGGAAGAAGAGGAGAGAGAGAGAGGAAGAAGAGGAGAGAGAGAGAGGAAGAAGAGGAGAGAGAGAGAGGAAGAAGAGGAGAGAGAGGAAGAAGAGGAGAGAGAGAGGAAGAAGAGGAGAGAGAGAGAGAGGAAGAAGAGGAGAGAGAGAAAGGAAGAAGAGGAGAGAGAGGAAGAAGAGGAGAGAGAGAGGAAGAAGAGGAGAGAGAGAGGAAGAAGAGGAGAGAGAGAGAGGAAGAAGAGGAGAGAGAGAGAGGAAGAAGAGGAGAGGGAGATGAAGAGGAGAGAGAGAGAGAGGAAGAAGAGGAGAGAGAGGAAGAAGAGGAGAGAGAGGAAGAGAAGAGGAGAGAGAGAGAGAGGAAGAAGAGGAGAGAGAGGAAGAAGAGGAGAGAGAGGAAGAGAAGAGGAGAGAGAGAGAGAGGAAGAAGAGGAGAGAGAGGAAGAAGAGGAGAGAGAGAGAGGAAGGAGAGGAGAGAGAGAGAGAAGAGGAGAGAGAGGAAGAAGAGGAGAGAGAGAGAGGAAGGAGAGGAGAGGGAGGAAGAAGAGGAGAGAGAGGAAGAAGAGGAGAGAGAGAGAGGAAGAAGAGAGAGAGAGGAAGAAGAGGAGAGGGAGAGAGAGGAAGGAGAGGAGAGAGAGAGAGAGGAAGGAGAGGAGAGAGAGGAAGAAGAGGAGAGAGAGGAAGAAGAGGAGAGAGAGAGAGGAAGAAGAGGAGAGAGAGGAAGAAGAGGAGAGAGAGGAAGAGGAGAGAGAGGAAGAAGAGGAGAGAGAGAGGAAGAAGAGGAGAGGGAGAGAGAGGAAGGAGAGGAGAGAGAGAGAGAGAGAGGAAGGAGAGGAGAGAGAGAGGAAGAGGAGAGAGAGGAAGAAGAGAGAGGGAGAGAGGAAGAAGAGGAGAGAGAGGAAGAAGAGGAGAGAGAGGAAGAGGAGAGAGAGGAAGAAGAGGAGAGAGAGGAAGAGGAGAGAGAGAGAGAGGAAGAAGAGGAGAGAGAGAGAAAGGAAGAAAAGGAGAGAGAGAGGAAGAGGAGAGAGAGAGAGGAAGAAGAGGAGAGAGAGGAAGAAGAGGAGAGAGAGGAAGAAGAGGAGAGAGAGGAAGAAGAGGAGAGAGAGAGGAAGAAGAGGAGAGAGAGGAAGAGGAGAGAGAGAGAGAGGAAGAAGAGGAGAGAGAGAGAGGAAGAAGAGGAGAGAGAGGAAGAGGAGAGAGAGAGAGAGGAAGAAGAGGAGAGAGAGAGAGGAAGAAGAGGAGAGAGAGAGAGGAAGAAGAGGAGAGAGAGGAAGAGGAGAGAGAGAGAGAGGAAGAAGAGGAGAGAGAGGAAGAAGAGGAGAGAGAGGAAGAAGAGGAGAGAGAGAGAGAGGAAGAAGAGGAGAGAGAGGAAGAGGAGAGAGAGAGAGAGGAAGAAGAGGAGAGAGAGAGAGGAAGAAGAGAGAGAGAGAGAGGAAGAAGAGGAGAGAGAGGAAGAGGAGAGAGAGAGAGGAAGAAGAGGAGAGAGAGGAAGAAGAGAGAGAGAGAGAGGAAGAAGAGGAGAGAGAGGAAGAGGAGAGAGAGAGAGGAAGAAGAGGAGAGAGAGGAAGAGGAGAGAGAGAGAGGAAGAAGAGGAGAGAGAGAGGAAGAAGAGGAGAGAGAGGAAGGGTGACTTGTCCTGATGTCTGCTGAGCGATGCTCTCATCACATGACCTCTCTGCTCCTCGCCCCCCCACTTCCTGTCCCTCAACGCTCGGGGCTCCTGGCAACATGACTTTATTAACACCATCTGGACCCCCAGAGGTTGACCTCTGACCCCCAAACTGCCCCAACCCTCCCTGAGGTCAACCAGCAGGCCGGTCTGAACGACTGTAACCCGGCTGCGTTAGGAAGCGTCCATCCTCCTCACACTCTATCCTGGTGTGTGTGTGTGTGTGTGTGTGTGTGTGTGTGTGTGTGTGTGTGTGTGTGTGTGCGTGTGTGTGTGCGTGTGAGGGAGGGAGGGCGGTGTCTGTGTTGATTTCCTGTTTTGGTTTTCTTGTTGACTGTACCCCGGCCAGACCCCGCCAGGCCTCTAGCATGGTACCAGGTGTGTGTGTGTGTGTGTGTGTGTGTGTGTGTGTGTGTGTGTGTGTGCGCGCGTGTGTGTGCGCGTGTGCGCGTGGGTGCTGACGTCATTTGAATGAAGTGTTTCCTAGCCAGCACTCTCCTCAGCAGAGCCAGAGGGCCTATTAACCTCCATTAGAGTCCTGGTCTCTATTAACCTCCATTAGAGTCCTGGTCTCTATTAACCTCCATTAGAGTCCTGGTCTCTATTAACCTCCATTAGAGTCCTGGTCTCTATTAACCTCCATTAGAGTCCTGGTCTCTATTAACCTCCATTAGAGTCCTGGTCTCTATTAACCTCCATTAGAGTCCTGGTCTCTATTAACCTCCATTAGAGTCCTGGTCTCTATTAACCTCCATTAGAGTCCTGGTCTCTATTAACCTCCATTAGAGTCCTGGTCTCTATTAACCTCCATTAGAGTCCTGGTCTCTATTAACCTCCATTAGAGTCCTGGTCTCTATTAACCTCCATTAGAGTCCTGGTCTCTATTAACCTCCATTAGAGTCCTGGTCTCTATTAACCTCCATTAGAGTCCTGGTCTCTATTAACCTCCATTAGAGTCCTGGTCTCTATTAACCTCCATTAGAGTCCTGGTCTCTATTAACCTCCATTAGAGTCCTGGTCTCTGGGCTCTGGGCTCACAGCAGAGAGAGAGACGCACACAGAGAGAGACGCACACAGAGAGAGACGCACACAGAGAGAGACGCACACAGAGAGAGACGCACACAGAGAGAGACGCACACAGAGAGAGACGCACACAGAGAGAGACGCACACAGAGAGAGACGCACACAGAGAGAGACGCACACAGAGAGAGACGCACACAGAGAGAGACGCACACAGAGAGAGACGCACACAGAGAGAGACGCACACAGAGAGAGACGCACACAGAGAGAGACGCACACAGAGAGAGACGCACACAGAGAGAGACGCACACAGAGAGAGACTTCTGATGGTCTTTATTGAGACATCCTCACAATAATCTAAACACTTTAAAACCATACAGTACATAAACCAAACCTCACAAACCAACACCTCAAATCCGGGACTCCGTAACCAAAGGCACTGTGATTGCGCAATCAATAGAAGCGGTATTGACAAAGACCTGGGCCTGAATCCCAAGACCTGGGCCTGAATCCCAAAGACCTGGGCCTGAATCCCAAGACCTGGGCCTGAATCCCAAAGACCTGGGCCTGAATCCCAAGACCTGGGCCTGAATCCAAAGACCTGGGCCTGAATCCCAAGACCTGGGCCTGAATCCCAAGACCTGGGCCTGAATCCCAAAGACCTGGGCCTGAATCCCAAGACCTGGGCCTGAATCCCAAAGACCTGGGCCTGAATCCCAAGACCTGGGCCTGAATCCAAAGACCTGGGCCTGAATCCCAAAGACCTGGGCCTGAATCCCAAAGACCTGGGCCTGAGTCCAAAGACCTGGGCCTGAGTCCAAAGACCTGGGCCTGAATCCAAAGACCTGGGCCTGAATCCAAAGACCTGGGCCTGAATCCAAAGACCTGGGCCTGAATCCCAAAGACCTGGGCCTGAATCCCAAAGACCTGGGCCTGAATCCCAAGACCTGGGCCTGAATCCCAAAGGGAAAGTGAATGGGCAAGTTTTCTTTTACTTCCTGTATCGGCCCAGTGATTTTGGATCCACCCCAAACTTTAAAGTTGGCTCTGCTACACTCCTCCACTCCTCCACTCCTCCCCTCCTCCCCTCCTCCCCTCCTCCACTCCTCCACCCCTCCACTCCTCCACTCCTCCACTCCTCCCCTCCTCCCCTCCTCCACTCCTCCACCCCTCCACCCCTCCACTCCTCCACCCCTCCACTCCTCCACCCCTCCACCCCTCCACTCCTCCACCCCTCCACTCCTCCACTCCACCACTCCTCCACTCCACCACTCCTCTACTCCTCCACTCCACCACTCCTCCACTCCTCCACTCCTCCACCCCTCCACTCCTCCACTCCTCCACCCCTCCACTCCTCCACCCCTCCACCCCTCCACCCCTCCACTCCTCCACTCCTCCACCCTCCACCCCTCCACTCCTCCACTCCTCCACCCCTCCACTCCACCACTCCTCCACTCCTCCACCCCTCCACTCCTCCACTCCTCCACTCCTCCACCCCTCCACTCCTCCACCCCTCCACCCCTCCACCCCTCCACTCCTCCACCCCTCCACTCCTCCACTCCTCCACCCCTCCACTCCACCACTCCTCCACTCCTCCACTCCTCCACCCCTCCACTCCTCCACTCCTCCACTCCACCACTCCTCCACTCCACCACTCCTCCACCCCTCCACCCCTCCACTCCTCCACTCCTCCACTCCTCCACCCCTCCACTCCTCCACCCCTCCACTCCTCCACTCCTCCACCCCTCCACCCCTCCACTCCTCCACCCCTCCACCCCTCCACTCCTCCACCCCTCCACCCCTCCACCCCTCCACTCCTCCACTCCTCCACCGAGTTTCCTGAAATTCACTCTGGTAGTTTTTGCTACTAAAGAACCAACCAATAAACCAACCAACCAACACACACGACTGAAAATATATCCTCCGCCCAGCGACACTGCAAACTGCTCAGAGACCACACCCCTCAACATCTGGACCACTCCCCTCAACATCTGGACCACTCCCCTCAACATCTGGACCACACCCCTCAACATCTGGACCACACCCCTCAACATCTGGACCACACCCCTCAACATCTGGGCCACTCCCCTCAACATCTGGACCACTCCCCTCAACATCTGGACCACTCCCCTCAACATCTGGACCACACCCCTCAACATCTGGACCACTCCCCTCAGCATCTGGACCACACCCCTCAACATCTGGACCACACCCCTCAACATCTGGACCACTCCCCTCAACATCTGGACCACTCCCCTCAGCATCTGGACCACACCCCTCAACATCTGGACCACACCCCTCAACATCTGGACCACACCCCTCAACATCTGGACATAGGAAAATATTTGCTTAAACAGCAAATAAATGAACGTAAAATTTTCATTTTCTTTTAATTAGTGTAATGGGTGTAAAGTTGGCCCATGCTCCACCCCTACACCACATTTAGTGAAATTCTCTCTGGTAGTTTTTGTGTAATCCTGCTAAAGAAAGAACCAACGAACCAAGTAGCAAAACACAACCAATATAGACCTCCGAGCCCTGGCTGAGTCTCCACACAGTATATATAAATATATAGACCTCCGAGCCCTGGCTGAGTCTCCACACAGTACTAATATATAGACCTCCGTGCCCTGGCTGAGTCTCCACACAGTATATATAAATATATAGACCTCCGAGCCCTGGCTGAGTCTCCACACAGTATATATAAATATATAGACCTCCGTGCCCTGGCTGAGTCTCCACACAGTATATATATATAAATATATAGACCTCCGTGCCCTGGCTGAGTCTCCACACAGTATATATAAATATATAGACCTCCGAGCCCTGGCTGAGTCTCCACACAGTATATATAAATATATAGACCTCCGTGCCCTGGCTGAGTCTCCACACAGTATATATAAATATATAGACCTCCGAGCCCTGGCTGAGTCTCCACACAGTATATATAAATATATAGACCTCCGTGCCCTGGCTGAGTTAGACCTCCGTGCCCTGGCTGAGTTAGACCTCCGTGCCCTGGCTGAGTTAGACCTCCGTGCCCTGGCTGAGTCGCCACACAGCACGGACCCGACCCCCCCCCATTCCTGGGTCAGCCGGGCCAGGAAACGCTTGGTCACCAGGGCCCCGTGCACTGTCCTCCACATGCACTGTCCTCCACACGCACTGTCCTCCACATGCACTGTCCTCCACATGCACTGTCCTCCACATGCACTGTCTTCCACATGCACTGTCCTCCACATGCACTGTCTTCCACATGCACTGTCCTCCACTGCTGCTACTGTATTGGTGGGCCCTAGCCCCATGCAAGGCCCTGAGAGAGAGACAGAGAGAGAGACAGAGAGAGAGAGAGAGAGAGAGAGAGAGACGGGGATGGAGAGAGAGACAGGGGAGAGAGAGACGAAGAGAAAGTTTATGTGAAAGGGTGAGAAAGAGATGAGTAAGAGGGAGTGAAAGCGAAAGAGACGTGTTTGTGTGTGTGTGTGTGTGTGTGTGTGTGTGTGTGTGTGTGTGTGTGTGTGTGTGTGTGTGTGTGTGTGTGTGTGTGAGGGAACTAATTCCAGGAGAACCAGAGCAGCCTAGCAGCAGCACATCTGGATGACAGAGCCCTGTGTCCATCTCATCCATCCGTCTCATCCCTTCATCCACCCCTCCACTCATCCACCCCTCCTCTCATCCACCCTCCTCTCATCCACCCCTCCACTCACCCACCCCTCCTCTCATCCACCCCTCCTCTCATCCACCCTCCTCTCATCCACCCCTCTACTCATCCACCCCTCCTCTCATCCACCCCTCCTCTCATCCACCCTCCACTCATCCACCCTCCTCTCATCCACCCCTCCTCTCATCCACCCTCCTCTCATCCACCCTCCACTCATCCACCCTCCTCTCATCCACCCCTCCTCTCATCCACCCTCCACTCATCCACCCTCCTCTCATCCACCCCTCCTCTCATCCACCCTCCTCTCATCCACCCCTCCTCTCATCCACCCCTCCACTCATCCACCCTCCTCTCATCCACCCCTCCTCTCATCCACCCTCCTCTCATCCACCCCTCCTCTCATCCACCCCTCCTCTCATCCACCCTCCACTCATCCACCCTCCTCTCATCCACCCTCCTCTCATCCACCCTCCACTCATCCACCCCTCCTCTCATCCACCCTCCACTCATCCACCCTCCTCTCATCCACCCCTCCACTCATCCACCCCTCTTCTCATCCACCCTCCTCTCATCCACCCCTCCACTCATCCATCCTCCTCTCATCCACTCATCCACCCCTCCACTCATCCACCCCTCCTCTCATCCACCCCTCCACTCATCCACCCTCCACACATCCACCCTCCTCTCATCCACCCCTCCACTCATCCACCCTCCTCTCATCCACTCATCCACCCCTCCTCTCATCCACCCTCCTCTCATCCACTCATCCACCCTCCTCTCATCCACTCATCCACCCTCCTCTCATCCACCCCTCCTCTCATCCACCCTCCTCTCATCCACCCTCCACTCATCCACCCTCCTCTCATCCACCCCTCCTCTCATCCACCCTCCTCTCATCCACCCCTCCTCTCATCCACTCATCCACCCCTCCACTCATCCACCCTCCTCTCATCCACCCCTCCTCTCATCCACCCCTCCACTCATCCACCCTCCACACATCCACCCTCCACACATCCACCCCTCCACTCATCCACCCCTCCTCTCATCCACCCCTCCACTCATCCACCCCTCCTCTCATCTACCCCTCCTCTCATCTACCCTCCTCTCATCCACCCTCCTCTCATCCACCCTCCACTCATCCACCCTCCTCTCATCCACCCTCCTCTCATCCACCCCTCTACTCATCCACCCCTCCTCTCATCCACCCTCCTCTCATCCACCCCTCCTCTCATCCACCCTCCTCTCATCCACCCCTCCTCTCATCCACCCCTCTACTCATCCACCCCTCCTCTCATCCACCCTCCTCTCATCCACCCCTCCTCTCATCCACCCTCTACTCATCCACCCCTCCTCTCATCCACCCTCCTCTCATCCACCCCTCCTCTCATCCACCCCCACTCATCCACCCCTCTACTCATCCACCCCTCTACTCATCCACCCCTCCTCTCATCCACCCTCCTCTCATCCACCATCCTCTCATCCACCCCTCTACTCATCCACCCTCCCACTCATCCACCCCTCTACTCATCCATCCCTCCTCTCATCCACCCTCCTCTCATCCACCCCTCCTCTCATCAACCCCTCTACTCATCCACCCCTCCTCTCATCCACCCCTCTACTCATCCACCCTCTTCTCATCCACCCCTCTACTCATCCACCCTCCTCTCATCCACCCTCCTCTCATCCACCCCTCCACTCATCCACCCTCCTCTCATCCACCCTCCTCTCATCCACCCCTCCTCTCATCCACCCCTCTACTCATCCACCCCTCTACTCATCCACCCCTCCTCTCATCCACCCCTCCTCTCATCCACCCCTCCACTCATCCACCCCTCCTCTCATCCACCCTCCTCTCATCCACCCCTCCACTCATCCACCCCTCCTCTCATCCACCCTCCTCTCATCCACCCCTCCTCTCATCCACCCCTCCACTCATCCACCCCTCCTCTCATCCACCCTCCTCTCATCCACCCTCCACTCATCCACCCTCCACTCATCCACCCTCCTCTCATCCACCCTCCTCTCATCCACCCCTCCTCTCATCCACCCCTCTACTCATCCACCCTCCTCTCATCCACCCCTCCACTCATCCACCCTCCTCTCATCCACCCTCCTCTCATCCACCCCTCCTCTCATCCACCCCTCTACTCATCCACCCCTCCACTCATCCACCCCTCCTCTCATCCACCCTCCTCTCATCCACCCCTCCTCTCATCCACCCCTCCACTCATCCACCCCTCCTCTCATCCACCCTCCTCTCATCCACCCTCCACTCATCCACCCTCCACTCATCCACCCTCCTCTCATCCACCCTCCTCTCATCCACCCTCCTCTCATCCACCCTCCTCTCATCCCCCCTCCTCTCATCCACCCTCCTCTCATCCACCCCTCCTCTCATCCACCCCTCTACTCATCCACCCTCCTCTCATCCATCCCTCTACTCATCCACCCTCCTCTCATCCACCCCTCTACTCATCCACCCCTCCTCTCATCCACCCCTCTACTCATCCACCCCTCCTCTCATCCATCCCTCTACTCATCCACCCTCCTCTCATCCATCCCTCTGCAGCAGCTAGTTAACCACCGCAGAGGAAGCGGTCTGGGAGCGAGGGATGGCAGCGGAGGAGGATGGAGGGAGGGATGGAGGGATCAGGAAAGAGAGAGAGGGAGGGGCACAGATAGAGACACATGTTGGAGGGAAGTTGACAGGAAACAGTTAGCGGAGTAGACTGTTTAACATGTTTTTTTTTATGATTTTTCAAGGTGCCCACCCACATCCATTGTATGACCAAAACGGTGGTAGAGCAATTATCAGACTTTATCAAAAGTGCTAGTTTTGTCAACGTTTTGATCTGAACCATTGTATATGATCATAAGTAACCTTAAAACAGGGCTAAACATGCATTTTCCCTTTACTACTCCTTTAAACTACCTTCTGATGGTGACAGCGGTGACGTTCCTCACGAGTGTTTGCTTAGTTATCAACATTCGCAATACCACATGTGGACAAGTAGCGATGATTGTCTGCTCAGTTCGCAAATTCAATTTGCACATGTGAAATCCAGTTAGTAAATCCACACGGGCCATAATGACTCCTCCTTACGTGAGCTAACGTGAGCTACGTGAATGCTGCGACCAACGCACACATTGCTGACCTCAGGGGGGTATTCCACACAGCTGACCTCAGGGGGGTATTCCACACAGCTGACCTCAGGGGGGTATTCCACACAGCTGACCTCAGGGGGGTATTCCTCAGGGGGGTATTCCTCAGGGGGGTATTCCTCAGGGGGGTATTCCACAAAGCTGGCTAACTGAGTAAGATAATGACCTCAGGGGGGTATTCCACAAAGCTGGATAACTAAGTAAGCCCGACTTCTGCACAAAGTAAAACCCGGAAAGCTATTTTTTCTTCAGTCCAGTTCCAGATCTGAAGAGTTTCCAGGTTTTACTCATTGCAGAAATCAGGCTTACTCAGTTAGCCAGCTGTGTGGAATACCCCCCAGGACATTATCTTACTCAGTTAGCCAGCTGTGTGGAATACCCCCCAGGTTATTATCTTACTCAGTTAGCCAGCTGTGTGGAATACCCCCCAGGTTATTATCTTACTCAGTTAGCCAGCTTTGTGGAATACCCCCCAGGTTATTATCTTACTCAGTTAGCCAGCTTTGTGGAATACCCCCCAGGTTATTATCTTACTCAGTTAGCCAGCTTTGTGGAATACCCCCCTGAGGTCATTATCTTACTCAGTTAGCCAGCTTTGTGGAATACCCCCCAGGTTATTATCTTACTCAGTTAGCCAGCTTTGTGGAATACCCCCCAGGTTATTATCTTACTCAGTTAGCCAGCTTTGTGGAATACCCCCCAGGTTATTATCTTACTCAGTTAGCCAGCTTTGTGGAATACCCCCCAGGTTATTATCTTACTCAGTTAGCCAGCTTTGTGGAATACCCCCCAGGTTATTATCTTACTCAGTTAGCCAGCTTTGTGGAATACCCCCCAGGTTATTATCTTACTCAGTTAGCCAGCTTTGTGGAATACCCCCTGAGGTCATTATCTTACTCAGTTAGCCAGCTTTGTGGAATACCCCCCAGGTTATTATCTTACTCAGTTAGCCAGCTTTGTGGAATACCCCCCTGAGGTCATTATCTTACTCAGTTAGCCAGCTTTGTGGAATACCCCCCAGGTTATTTATCTTACTCAGTTAGCCAGCTTTGTGGAATACCCCCCAGGTTATTATCTTACTCAGTTAGCCAGCTTTGTGGAATACCCCCCAGGTTATTATCTTACTCAGTTAGCCAGCTTTGTGGAATACCCCCCAGGTTATTATCTTACTCAGTTAGCCAGCTGTGTGGAATACCCCCAGGTTATTATCATACTCAGTTAGCCAGCTTTGTGGAATACCCCCCAGGTTATTATCTTACTCAGTTAGCCAGCTTTGTGGAAAACCCCCCAGGTTATTATCTTACTCAGTTAGCCAGCTTTGTGGAAAACCCCCCAGGTTATTATCTTACTCAGTTAGCCAGCTTTGTGGAAACCCCCCAGGTTATTATCCTACTCAGTTAGCCAGCTTTGTGGAATACCCCCCAGGTTATTATCTTACTCAGTTAGCCAGCTTTGTGGAAAACCCCCCAGGTTATTATCTTACTCAGTTAGCCAGCTTTGTGGAATACCCCCCAGGTTATTATCTTACTCAGTTAGCCAGCTGTGTGGAATACCCCCCAGGTTATTATCTTACTCAGTTAGCCAGCTTTGTGGAATACCCCCCAGGTTATTATCTTACTC
>NC_140260.1:7149115-7166615 GCF_949987555.1 Borostomias antarcticus | reverse complement strand
TCCCAGTCCACCAGCTCTGCTCCTCGGGACCGTACCCCTCCCAGTCCACCGACCACTGGGGGTGACCACCGACCACTGGGGGTGACCGTCGACCACTGGGGGTGACCACCGACCACTGGGGGTGACCGTGGACCATCTGCGGGGGAGGCGGAACTGGGAGGGGAGGAGAGAGCGGACTGGATGAGTAAGGCTTGACCTTGGACACGTGGAACACCGGGTGGACACCCTGCAGGGACACGGGAAGCTTGAGACGCACAGCCACTGGGTTGACGATGCGGTCAATCTCATAAGGGCCGGTAAACTTGGATGACAGCTTTCTGGAGGTCACCTGCCGTGGACAACCAGACCCGCTGGCCAGTGTTGGGCTTGTTACTCAAAAAATGTAATATATTAGTTATTACTCATTACCCTTTTTTAAAGTAATATCGTTACTTTACTTATTACTCCCAGCCAAAAGTAACTAGTTACTTATGCAATATATTACTTTCCCAGTACACCCCCGTGTAAATCTCAGATGACGAGACACTAAAGCATTATGGAACGAGAAGCCGTGGGATGGCACGGATATCGCCACGGCTAGCAGGAGTGGTTAGTCACGACGCGCAGCGGAGCTGTTACACCCCGCTAGCCGTGGCGATATCCGTGACATCCCACGGCTTCGAGTTCCATAATGCTTTTATACAACGGTTGCCACATTTATCTGTCAATATTCTGGCCCCCGGGTGATTACTGTTTTTTTGCTTCCCTCTGGAATATGTAGAGAGTGGGTCGTATGCCCACCTCCCTTGTTCTCTGTAAAGCACATTGTGTTGCCTCTGGGTATGAAATGCGCTATACAAATAAAGCTTTGATTGATTGATTGATTGAATATTTCAAAAAGAAAGACAATACGAACTTTAAATAAATGTATTTTTAATGGAACTATTTGTTAATCATTTGCGGATACCTCCGCTGAAAACGACCGCCACGACCGGTGTGTGGCGTGCCTGGGGAAGAGCCACGCTGAAGAGGGAGTCTCTCCCAACCCGCCGTGCTCCCAGTGCGCACTGCTTCCCTCTGAATTCAGGCGTGCCCGCCTCGACTTCTGGCGCGCACGGAGCACCGTCCCCTGTCCTCTCCCCTCTTACGAGTCCGAGTCTGCCGACGACGACTCTGGGGATGGAAGTGACTCGGAGGACAGTGGGGAGTTGCCCGCCTCCCAGGGCCCCTCCCCACGCACAGGCTCATCCGTGTCTGGTTCCGAGCCCCCCGCCGGCGGTGAGGGCGGCCCCCCAAACGATGAGCCCCGGGATGCCGGTGGGGCCAAGCCGCTCGTATTCCGGAGGATGTTCCCCGGTATACTGGAGCGCGCGGCGGTCTCCATAGGCGTCCTCCTCCCGTCGGAGCCTGAGGCGAAATGCACCAATCTCTGGGGCCTTTCCTGCTTTGAGCTCTCGACGCGGAGAATCAAGCGGCCCCTCCCTGTCATGGCACATCTGGACAGGTTTGTCGAGAGTACCTGGGTGGCGCCTCTTGAGCAGGCTAAGGCCCTGGTTCGCACCTGGACTGACGCCACGCGTGTGTCCGGCTACGAGCGCGACATCTCCGGTGGCATCCCGGCACTCAAGCCCTCCTTTGCCGCCCACTTTGCTCCTGGCGCGGCTGCGTGGAGCAATACCAAGAAGCCCCTGCTTCCCGGGGCACGAGACCGACAAGCGGCTACCCTCTCCGACCGCATGTACGTCCTCGCTGCCCAGGCCACGGCCGCTGTTTCCTCCATCTCCATCCTGGTCACTACCCTGGCATTGGAGTTGAGCAGCGGCATCTCGCCATCGCCCGAACGGGTTCCCGACCTCCAAGCTGCGGCTGGAGCGGCCATGCAGCTCTGCCAGGCTGCCGCGATCTGCACTGGCCGCGTCATGGCTAACGCTGTGGTGCACCATCGCCTGCTGTGGCTGGGCGTCTCCTCTGTGAACGACACAGCTCGCACGGCTCTGCTGAACGCTCCCATCTACCGGTCCGGCCTGTTCGGCTCTGCCTCCGGGGAAACCCTTGAACACCTCGGCAAGGTCGAGGAGCAGTCCAAGCTGGTGGCCAGGCATCTCGGGGTCAGGAGGACCCAGTCTGCTGTCTCCCGTGCCCCCGTGAAAAAGAGGAAGAGGAAGGCGAGGTCCGCCCCTCCGAGGGCTGCCCCCGGTCCCCCTCCGGCGAACCAGCGATCTGCCCAGGCTTCCCACCCTCCTTCCACCGCTCGCCAAGGTCCTGCAGTGGAAGAGGAAGAAGCCCGGCACTACTGCGTGACAATTAACGTCTGATCAGGCTGCCCATGTTCCCTATGGCCCTCCCCTCACGTTAGAGGATGGTTGTGGTCCCTGTATTAGGGGTTTCCGCAATAAAGAGCATATTCCTGTGTACACGGGTGGTCACTTGTGTCCTTTCCATGCTCGACAGTCTGAGGCTATGGTTAATGTGTCTCGGGGTTCTGGTTCTGAGCTGGTTGCGCCTGCCCCTCCGCTCTCTGCCGAGAGAATTAAGTCTGTGGAGGGTAGCGCGATTCTGCACCGTTATCATGTCTCAAGTACGCTACGGGCCAGTTCATCCACTCAGTTAGCTAGCGCTAGCCTGGCTACTCTTCCTACCCCGGCGGGGATATCAAGGAAAGTTGTCGGGCAGCCTTCCCCCTCCACGGGTCAGCTTTCGGCAGCTAAACTTTCCGTTTACAAGCGAAATGCTCGCCAGAGAGTTAATCCTGTGTCTCGCTTGGTGTGTAATACTGGGAAGGCGTTCTCGGCTACTTCTACGGTGAGCGCCGGTATTCGTGTACCGCACCATCGTGAACGACTGGGAAATGAAGCCTCTGTGTCTCGTTCGACTAAGCTACTCTCGCACACAGCCCGAGAGACGGTTGATGTCGTTAGGACCGTTAAGCAAACTTCGTTTGAAGTTGAGCGCTCGCTCTGCTATACTTCAAATTTGAATGATCGTACGTCATTGGTTCCCCCCGTTGCGCTGCATCGGTATGGGTCGTCTGCCTCATTTGCATATGTGAGCAAGATTCACCGACTTTTCGCGGCAAGTTCAAAGGCGTCTGCCTCCACACAGACTGAGTCTATGTCGGCAATGGCCTCATTTGCATACAATGACTGGGCTCCGCTACTTCAGTCGTCTGCCTCATTTGCATATGAGGACGATGCTCCTTTTCCTTGCATTTGGACATGCAGTGATGGACTGATTGGGTGCCACTGGCCTCAGTGTTCAGTTTCATCAGGTAACCTGCCCTCAGGTTTTTCCTGGCAGGTGGATACGGCTGTTATCTCCACATCCCCTTTGGGTTATGTGTGAGATTGTTGTGGTCGTAATTGACTTGTGTGAAGGACATAGTAGGCTAGAGTTACCATGCGTAACTGCCGCCCTACCTAGTCTCCTTCTCAGCGCATCTCTTACCCCGCCCTTCAGTGCACTGATAGTGATAGTGATAGTTCAGTCTGCGTTACCTAGGCAACGGGGTAAACCACTAGGAGCGAAGCCCCCCTATGGGGCTACGCTCCACTCATAGAACTGGAGTTACAATAGGTAACTATCGTTATGAACGCCACACAGGCAGCAGGAGTGGAATATTGACTAGGTTGGTGAAGAAAAATTAACTCACACTGCATGATGAAACCCCGACATTGAGAGAAAGTTCCATCAAAGGGGCGGGGTCTCGCCAGACTGGGCTCACGGGGCTGCCCGACGGACGTGGCTTTAGCAAGCTGGGGCGGGGCGGCAGCAGCAGCGACGGGTGGGCTGGAGGGCGCTGCGAGCGCGGCGACATGGGTTGAGAGGCCCTGGATCATGGCAGTGAGGCTCTGCATCTGGCGAGCCAGGTCGTGGTGGAGGGTCTCCTGGGTCTGGAACCAGGTCGTGGTGGAGGGTCTCCTGGGTCTGGAGCCAGGTCGTGGTGGAGGGATTCCTGGGTCTGGAGGCGCTCGTTCGAGTCACGCATGGCCACTGATGCCTCCTGGAGCAGACGGGCGTGGTCGGCGAGGCCTCTCCCCTGGTGCTGGAGGGCTGTCATTGTGGCATTGGTGGGCGGGGTTCCTGGTTGAGGCGTTCCAGAGTCGGCTGCTTCCATTCTGGACAGATCTTCTGTTAGGCGGTGGGTTTGTCAGGAAGCAAAAGTACAGCAATGAAGGAGTTAATGCCTCGCTGGGCGTTTTATTGAAAGAGCGGCGCTCCGTGGCGTTGCGCCATGGGGAGGCTGTAAACCCTGAGATGGCGGTGAGGGGGGCAGGTGGGGTGCCTGCATTGGAGCAGGGCTGATGAGCAGGCAAGCCGGGCGCACACACCTGGTAGGGGAACACGGAGAAACAGGATAAGACTGGTGCAAAAAGAGACAGAGAAAAGTCACCGATCATACACAGGCTGCGATATGCGGTATACTTGCCAGGCGATTCTATGGGAAGATCTGGCGACGAGTGAATGTAAAACCGGCAGCCAGCAGAGGAGGGTGATCAGAGGTAGCAGGTGTGCAGTGCCCAGCCGAGCGCTCGTTCCTCATCAGCTCAACTAATTGCACCTGTGCGACGAAGCGCATGTTGCTCGCGAGCAGAGGTGCTGGGTGGCTGGTCAGGGAGGTGCGCGGCAGGCGGGACGGGGAGAGGAAGAGACCGTGAAGGCGCAACCGTAACACTGTTGAGCAGTTTGGAGACAATTAGTGTCATTATAAGCATGGAGGATAACCGCCTGTTGACCGCCATTCAGTTAGACGGACTTAGGCTGCGGGTTGGAGTCTGGGACAGCAGGGAGAAGCCTAGCGCTCTGTGACGTGGGTTCAGACCCCACGGAGATGTGGTTGTGATCGTCCCTCTTACCCACCTCGTTTGCAAGAGGGACTTGAGGCTGCTCTTCCTGGAAATGCCGGCGCAGACCTGGCTACCCCATCCCCACCCCCATTAATCTCACCCACTCAGACCTGGCTACCCCATCCCCACCCCCATTAATCTCACCCACTCAGACAGTCTCCAATCAGGAGAGAGACATTCCCAGGACGCTCGGGGAAGGGGGGTCAAGGGGAGAGGAGTAGAGAGACAGGAGAGAGAGAGACAGGGGAGAAAGAGAGACTGAGAGATGGAGTGAAGTAACTATGGCGACAAAAAGCGAGAGGGACATCATTAGATAAGAGGAGAAGAGCTAGTGTTACGTTTGTGTGTGTGTGTGTGTGTGTGTGTGTGTGTGTGTGTGTGTGTGTGTGTGTGTGTGTGTGCGCTGCCTGTCTTCCAGTAATGGCCCGTCTCTTTGTGTCTCTTTGTCACTCTGATTGACCTGCACAGTCAACCTGATTTACCAGCACAGCCTTCCCATCCCTCACACTCATCAATCTCTCCCTCATGCTGTGTGTGTACGTGTGTACGTGCGCGCGCATGTGTGTGCTTGTTAAACTAGATGTCCCCACAAGGATAGTGAAACAAGAAAAAAAAAAAAGTCCCTGTGGGGCCATTTTGATGGGCCCCATAAGGTTAGGGTTCATATTAGGGTCAAAGTGTAGGGTTTAGGGCTTGGATTACAATTATGGTTATGGTTAGGGGTCAAAGGTTATGTTTCGGATTAGGCTTTGGGTTAGGGGTTGTCTGGGGTTATAGAGTTAGGTTTAGGGTTAAGGTTAGGTTTAGGGTAGGGTTAGGGTTAAGGTTAGAGTAAGCAGTCAAAGGTTATGTTTAGGGTTAGGTTTGCATTATATGGCTACGGTTACGTTTAGGGGGCCCACAAGGATATAAATGCTAAATTGTGTGTGTGTGTGTGTGTGTGTGTGTGTGTGTGTGTGTGCGCGTGTCTGCGTGTCTATTTATTTATGTATGTGTGTTTCTCTGTTTGTTTATTTGTGTATGTCTTTGTGTATGTGGGCATGTGTGGGCATGTGTGGGCATGCGTGTGCATGTTTAGCAGTGGAATCACAGATTGTATCAGTGGGGGTAGTTTGACCATCTGGGGTTTGAACCCTGGGTCATCCTGCACGTCAAACCACCTGTCACCAAGAGACCATGAGGACACTGTCTCTGCATGAGCCACAGAGTGTTTTTCAGAGCTGTGAGCATATCCATTGTGTGTGTGTGTGTGTGTGTGTTGGTAGCGTGGGATGAGTGAGTGTGAAGTCAGATGTGTCTGAGGGTTTCTCTCTGAATCAGCTCCATCTGTGACTGTAGGAACCCTCTGCTGCTCTCATACACTTAACTCTCTCATACACGCCCTTAACTACGCTAACGCCTAATTTATACTATATAAGACAAGCTATAGGAGCTAGCGCCTAATTTATACTGTATAAGACAAGCTAAAGGAGCTAGCGCCTAATTTATACTGTATAAGACAAGCTATAGGAGCTAGCGCCTAATTTATACTGTATAAGACAAGCTAAAGGAGCTAGCGCCTAATTTATACTGTATAAGACAAGCTATAGGAGCTAGCGCCTAATTTATACTGTATAAGACAAGCTAAAGGAGCTAGCGCCTAATTTATACTGTATAAGACAAGCTATAGGAGCTAACGCTAGCGCCTAGTTTATACTGTATAAGACAAGCTATAGGAGCTAGCGCCTAATTTATACTGTATAAGACAAGCTAAAGGAGCTAGCGCCTAATTTATACTGTATAAGACAAGCTAAAGGAGCTAGCGCCTAATTTATACTGTATAAGACAAGCTAAAGGAGCTAGCGCCTAATTTATACTGTATAAGACAAGCTATAGGAGCTAACGCTAGCGCCTAATTTATACTGTATAAGACAAGCTAAAGGAGCTAGCGCCTAATTTATACTGTATAAGACAAGCTATAGGAGCTAACGCTAGCGCCTAATTTATACTGTATAAGACAAGCTAAAGGAGCTAGCGCCTAATTTATACTGTATAAGACAAGCTATAGGAGCTAACGCTAGCGCCTAGTTTATACTGTATAAGACAAGCTATAGGAGCTAGCGCCTAGTTTATACTGTATAAGACAAGCTATAGGAGCTAGCGCCTAGTTTATACTGTATAAGACAAGCTATAGGAGCTAACGCTAGCGCCTAGTGTATACTGTATAAGACAAGCTATAGGAGCTAACGCTAGCGCCTAGTGTATACTGTATAAGACAAGCTATAGGAGCTAACGCTAGCGCCTAGCTGCTTTAGATATCACAGGGCAACCAATACTCCTGACATTTTTACATCCAGATTAGTGAACAGGCTTTTTTCTTCTTGTTGTCTTGTATTTTCTTCTCCATCTACATTCACCAACGATGACCGTTATCCATCAGCCAGAAACCCTCTCTGAGGAGACAGCAGAGTGTCTGTGACTCCACCCTGCTTCTTTAAATCCTCTGCCGGTGCAGTAAACCCAACAGGACAATCACAGACTTCTCTCTCTGTGGTTAATTGTCCAGCTCTCAGATGACGATTGGCCGGCCTGGGATGTGAGGTCATTGAGGGGGGGAGAGGCTGTTGCTGACCTCTCGAGGGGGAGGAAATTGATCCCCGCTCTCGTGACCATAGTTAGGGGAACGGGGGAGTAGTGGGGTGTAGGGGCAGCTCGAACGGGGGATTAGATTACAGCATCATCTCGTCTAGAGCAACATGGATCCTGGTTATGTATTTGTCTCACAATCTGTTCTGTGCTTTCGTATAAAGTAGCTACGTACTTCTGCAGATCTGGGTCAGTTATTATATTTGACAGTAATATTACTTTTGCATTTGAAAATAACCAGCCACAAAGCAACTTCTACTACTACTACTTTTCTTTGATTATTTGAATAAATAATTATTCTCTCATGTTGCTATTACCCTTTCTATGGTGAGAATAAATTTATTGACGGCACTTACAGTACGTATTCGGCGATTGAAACGCCAGATTTAGTCATTTCTTAAGAGTGAGTTTCAGCATCCAGTCGTTATGGAAACGGAGGATGGAGACAAGAGGCTCTATAGCATCACCATCTAGTTTCCATAGCTACAAGGATCAATCACATCATGGTCTCAGGAACTGGTGTAGATGTACTATATCTAGCTGCTTCATGTTCACTGTCTCCATGGTGAGAGAGTTGAGTTACGCCGGCTGCACCAACTGACATTTCAGCCGATTTCTCTGTCACGGACATATTTCCAATGTCGGAGTAAAATCATGAGAGTTTTGCTAGAGTCGAAGTGTGCTCCCATTATCTCCATCGTTTGGTGAGGTGTCAGTCCGAGTCAGTCTTTTTCTCATCTTGACGTTCTGATAAAATCAAACATTTTTAATATTAACGTAAGCTTTTAGTCTCGTCTCATGCAAAAAGTGAAGTTCAATGATGTGAACATTGTCAGCAGCCAGGTGTGCTGATCTCTCCAGAACCAAACAGCAAAACCAGGAGGAGAGATTTGAACCACAATAGAGCGGAGAAGGGAAAACAGTGAGAGAAAATCCTGCATCTCTCCACATGTAGGCTACAGTAGTCTGTCCTGCACACAATGACCCTGCGAGATCCCAGTCTTTGTGAGATCTTATAGCCTAGTCTGTGACTAAAAACTCAACACATTGTCTTTAGATGTGAGAGGGTGTCAGACTTTAGTCCTTTAAAAGTCTTTTTGGAGTCTTCTAGTGCATGGTAGGATTTAGTAAACAGCTAATGCAGAACTAGCTACCTGGGGCATCTCACAGGTCAGGGCTTTAAGAGTTTAGCATCTAGCCTCCTCCCAGCCAGACCTCTGGTGCTCTCCACTGCTGCACTGCTCATCACCTACTTCCTGTCTGTCCTGTCTTCTTCTTCTTCTTCTTCAGTGGTGTACCTGTGCTGCCCCTGGGACACCTTCCGGGGGCTGATGCTGCAGTTCTGGAGGGAAGGTCTTCCGGCAGAGGACTATGTGTTCTTCTTCATGGATCTGTTCGGCCACAGCCTGCAGGAGCGCCCAGCCAGACCCTGGTACCGTGGAGACGAGGACGACCACGCAGCGAGGGAGGCCTTCAGGGTGAGGAGAGGAGGAGAGGAGGGGAAGAGAGGAGAGGAGGAGAAGAGAGGAGGAGAGGAGGGGAAGAGAGGAGGAGAGGAGGAGGAGGGGAGGAGAGGAGGGGAGAGGAGGGGAGGAGAGGGGGGAGAGGGATGAGAGGAGAGGGAGGGGAGACAGGGAGGCATTCAGCAGGTTTTCCTGGTCATGGACTTTCTGGAATATCATGGAATTTTAAAAAGTGTGTTTCAGACAGGGAAAGTCAGGGTACTTGATCTGTGTTTGGGGCCGGGTCATGGAATATCAGGGAACTGTATTTGTAGCATGTGTACATAGCATGTGTATATTTTTGTTGCCATTTATCAAAATGTATATTTTCATATTTTCATATTGCAGTACTATTTCATGCATTTACCGTATTGTGTGAGTGTTTGTTATGGTTACTTGATTTTTGAGCGCCCAGAGTTCGAATTCCACTCAGGGCGTTCCTACGTTACAATATGCTGTTTATTACAATATGCTGTTTATTACAATATGCTGTCTATTACAATATTCTGTGTCCTAAGGCAGACATGCCAGAAAGATGTACATTTCAAGAGCTACAACAGGATGGCTTCAGAGACTGGCTGTTAAGAGTAGAAGACAGAAAAGACAAATGTAAAGTTTGGAAAACTACTATTGATCTATGAAATAGCCTATGAGAATCTACTATTGATCTATGAAATAGCCTATGAGAATCTACTATTGATCTATGAAATAGCCTATGAGAATCTACTATTGATCTATGAAATAGCCTATGAGAAACTACTATTGATCTGTGAAATAGCCTATGAGAATCTACTATTGATCTGTGAAATAGCCTATGAGAATCTACTATTGATCTGTGAAATAGCCTATGAGAATCTACTATTGATCTGTGAAATAGCCTATGAGAATCTACTATTGATCTGTGAAATAGCCTATGAGAATCTACTATTGATCTGTGAAATAGCCTATGAGAATCTACTATTGATCTGTGAAATAGCCTATGAGAATCTACTATTGATCTGTGAAATAGCCTATGCAGACACAAAGACGGTAAGAAGCATGAGGCCGACAGCATCATCGTCCACCCTAGTCTGGTCTGGTCAGCAGAAAGGTCTTCCCTTCATTATAGGTCATGGAAATTCAGCTTTTTAGTCAGAGAAGGTCAGGGAAAAGTCAGGGAATTTGACATTCGACTTAGAGTGGAAACCATGCTTCAGGGTGAGAGGGGAGGAGAGGAGGAGGGAGGAGAGGAGGAGAGAGAGAGAGGAGGAGGGAGGAGAGGAGGGAAAGGACAGGAGGAGGGGAGGAGAGGAGGAGGGAGAGGAGGGGAGGAGAGAGGGAGGGAGAGGGAGAGAGGGGGAGGATGGGGGAGGAGAGGAGGAGGGAGAGAGGGGGAGGAGAGGAGCAAGGAGAGAGGGGGAGGATGGGGGAGGAGAGGAGGAGGGAGAGAGGGGGATGAGAGGAGGAGGGAGAGAGGGGGAGGAGAGGAGGAGGGAGAGAGGGGGAGGAGAGGAGGGAGGCCTTCAGGGTCGGGAGGGGGGAGAGAGGGTATGAGGACGGGGGAGGACGTGATTAGAGTGCTGTGTGGATGACGTGGAGGGCATGTTTAACAAGGGATGAGAGAAGTGGAGAGAAGGGAGGAGAGGTTGTGATGGATGGAGAGAGGGACGTGAGGGATAAGACTGTGGGAGGGAGTGAGTGAGTGAGTGAGTGAGTGAGTGAGGGAGGGAGGGAGGGAGGGAGGGAGGGAGGGAGGGAGGGAGGGAGGGAGCGCTTGTTGAACTCCTCTTCCTCACCCCCACGTTAAACAGCCCTGCTGAGCCAGTGAGGGGAGCGGTGCACAGCTGGATCCCAGGCAGATTGGACTGGGCTTTACTCTGTCTCTGGCCTGATTAGCTTGTGATTGCGCTAACTGCCCTGGTTCCTCCGGGCCCCTGCCCCCGGGCCAGACCCCCTCCTCCAGCCTCAGCCCTCAGGGCCAGGCAGGCACACACCCTGCCCCCGGGCCAGACCCCCTCCTCCAGCCTCAGCCCTCAGGGCCAGGCAGGCACACACCCTGGCCCAGCCTGGTAAACACCTCCTCCAGCCTCAGCCCTCAGGACCAGGCAGGCACACACCCTGGCCAGCCTGGTAAACACCTCCTCCAGCCTCAGCCCTCAGGACCAGGCAGGCACACACCCTGGCTCAGCCTGGTAAACACCTCCTCCATCACACAGAGACAGACAGGAACTTTAATGATCCACGTAGGAGGAGATGGGGCTTTTCAGCAGTGGGAAATTACAGCAAAAGGTTAGAAATGCAGAAGACAGTATATACATAGTAGCAATAAGCATAAATAGAACAAGGAATACATACATACATACATACATACATACATACATACATACATACATACATACAGCATGTGTAGAGTATAGAATATGTACATACTGTACACACAACCAGACTGTAGATATGTCTGGTAATACTCATACAGTATATACATACATACATACATACATACATACATACAGACTGCATAGACGTTTCTAGTAATATGTTGTTAGTAATATGTTAGTAATATATAATATATTATACAGTGTGACGGCCGCTGGTGAGAAGGAAAGCCTGAAGCGCTCTGTGTTGCTGGTCATAGAGGGGGTGGGAGGGGGTGTGTCCTCTGAGCCTGAAGCGCTCTGTGTTGCTGGTCATAGAGGGGACGTGTCCTCTGAGCCTGAAGCGCTCTGTGTTGCTGGTCATAGAGGGGGTGGGAGGGGGTGTGTCCTCTGAGCCATCCCTAAACAATAGTCATTGTAATCAGAGGGTAATGAAACCTACTGTGATGCTCTGTCCAATATGGCTGCTAACCATCCACCTACTCCCCTCCCCTCCTGAGGAGTTATAAATCCTGCTCTCCGGTGGACTCTGTAAACAGACACAGCGTCTCGGGGGATCAAAGGTTGACATCACACCAGCCTGGTGTCCGAACCACCCCCGCTGCACGCTGCGCTGTGTCCTATCAGCACATTCCTGAGCTGCACGCATGTCTTCACTCAACACTGCTCCCAGAGTCCCAGAGCAGATCACATGACCCAGGACACAGTCTGGAACAGCCTCAAAACATACTGGACTATACTAGACTATACTACACCCACACTCCTCAGGCTCCAAACATACTGGACTATACTAGGCTATACTACACCCACACTACTCAGGCTCAAAACATACTGTACTATACTAGACTATACTACACACACACTCCTCAGGCTCAAAACATACTGTACTATACTAGGCTATACTACACCCACACTACTCAGGCTCAAAACATACTGTACTATACTAGACTATACTACACCCACACTACTCAGGCACAAAACATACTGTACTATACTAGGCTATACTACACACACACTCCTCAGACAAAACATACTGTACTATACTAGGCTATACTACACCCACACTCCTCAGACAAAACGTACTGTACTATACTAGGCTACACTACACCCACACTCCTCAGGCTCAAAACGTACTGTACTATACTAGGCTATACTACACCCACACTACTCAGACAAAACATACTGTACTATACTAGGCTATACTAAACCCACACTACTCAGGCACAAAACGTACTGTACTATACTAGGCTATACTACACCCACACTACTCAGGCTCAAAACATACTGTACTATACTAGGCTATACTACACACACACTCCTCAGACAAAACATACTGTACTATACTAGGCTATACTACACCCACACTCCTCAGACAAAACGTACTGTACTATACTAGGCTATACTACACCCACACTCATCAGGCTCAAAACGTACTGTACTATACTAGGCTATACTACACCCACACTACTCAGACAAAACATACTGTACTATACTAGGCTATACTAAACCCACACTACTCAGGCACAAAACGTACTGTACTATACTAGGCTATACTACACCCACACTACTCAGGCTCAAAACATACTGTACTATACTAGGCTATACTACACCCACACTACTCAGGCACAAAACGTACTGTACTATACTAGGCTATACTAAACCCACACTACTCAGGCACAAAACGTACTGTACTATACTAGGCTATACTACACCCACACTCCTCAGGCTCAAAACATACTGTACTATACTAGGCTATACTACACCCACACTCCTCAGGCTCAAAACATACTGTACTATACTAGGCTATACTACACCCACACTCCTCAGACAAAATGTACTGTACTCTACCATACTACACACAGAGACACAGACACACAGAGACAGACACACAGAGACAGAGAGACACATACAGACATACACACAGAGACATACAGAGATAGAGAGACACACATACAAACAGGCACACACAGACAGACAGACAGACATACAGAGATAGAGAGACACACATACATACAGGCACACACAGACAGACAGACAGACAGACAGACAGACAGACAGACAGACAGACAGACAGACAGACAGACAGACCGATATACAGACACATAGAGGCGATGATGGTCTGACCCCATACTGATGTAGATGTTTCTGTGGTCTGTGTGTTTGTGTGTGTGTGTTTGTGTGTATGTGTGTGTGTGTGTGTGTGTGTGTGTGTGTGCGCCTGCCTGCCTGCCTGCCTGCCTGATTGGTCAGGTATCATTTTATCTACTAAAATTGCAAACATTATTGTTTTTTTGTGGTTATTATCAAAACTGTCAAACTTTAAATTGGGCATTAGCTTTTAGAGACTAGGTGTGTGTGTGTGTGTGTGTGTGTGTGTGTGTGTGTGTGTGTGTGTGTGTGTGTGTGCCTGCCTGCCTGGTTGGTCAGGTATCATTTTATCTACTAAAATTGCAAACATGATTGTTTTTTTGTGGTTATTATCAAAACTGTCAAACTTTAAATTAGGCATTAGCTTTTAGAGACTAGGTGTGTGTGTGTGTGTGTGTGTGTGTGTGTGTGTGTGTGTGTGTGTGTGTGTGCGTGCATGCATGAATGTATGTGTGTGCGCGAGTGTGTTTGCATGTGTTTGCATGTGTGTGTGTGCGTGCGTGGGCGTGTGTTTGTCCCTTGTTCTCTGTAAAGCGCATTGTGTTGCCTCTGGGTATGAAATGCGCTATACAAATAAAGCTTTGATTGATTGATTTGTGTGCGTGCGTTCGTGTACTATGCACGTGTGTGTGCATGTATGTGTGCGTGTGCACGCACGTGTGCATGTGTGTGCGTGTGCATGTGTGTGTGTGTATGTGTGTGTGTGTGTGTGTGTGTGTGTGTGGTGTGTGTGCATGTGTGTGTATGCATGTTTGTGTGTATGTGCATGTATGTGTGTGTGTGTGTGTGTGTGTGTGTGTGTGTGCATGTGTGTGTGTGTGTGTGGAGGATGTGTCCCAGGTCTAACTGGAGCCTGGCTCCCGTCCTCAGAGCTCAGACCACGTGCGGAGCGGCTGATTAGCCAGGCGCAGACAGGAAGACAGGACAGAAGAGGATGAAAGAGGATGAGGAAGGGAGGCTGCTCTGTTTTTCACTGCTCGGACAGAGGAGACAGCTCAGCTTTGCAGGGGATTGGGGATCGTAAATCTCTGATGTAGAAGCGGGGCTGTGCACGCACGCAATCAGGCTCACACAGCAGGGGAGGGAGGGGGGAGTCAAGAGAGCTAGCTAGGGTCTATAACAGAACAGAGAGCTAGCTAGGGTCTATAACAGAACAGAGAGCTAGCTAGGATCTATAATAGAACAGAGAGCTAGCTAGGATCTATAACAGAACAGAGAGCTAGCTAGGATATATACCAGAACAGAGAGCTAGCTAGGATATATAACAGAACAGAGAGCTAGCTAGGATATATAACAGAACAGAGAGCTAGCTAGGATATATAACAGAACAGAGAGCTAGCTAGGGTCTATAACAGAACGGAGAGCTAGCTAGGATATATAACAGAACAGAGAGCTAGCTAGGATATATAACAGAACAGAGAGCTAGCTAGGATCTATAACAGAACAGAGAGCTAGCTAGGATATATAACAGAACAGAGAGCTAGATAGGATATATAACAGAACAGAGAGCTAGCTAGGATCTATAACAGAACAGAGAGCTAGCTAGGATCTATAACAGAACAGAGAGCTAGCTAGGATATATAACAGAACAGAGAGCTAGCTAGGATATATAACAGAACAGAGAGCTAGCTAGGATATATAACAGAACAGAGAGCTAGCTAGGATATATAACAGAACAGAGAGCTAGCTAGGGTCTATAACAGAACAGAGAGCTAGCTAGGGTCTATAACAGAACAGAGAGCTAGCTAGGATCTATAACAGAACAGAGAGCTAGCTAGGGTCTATAACAGAACAGAGAGCTAGCTAGGATCTATAACAGAACAGAGAGCTAGCTAGGATATATAACAGAACAGAGAGCTAGCTAGGATATATAACAGAACAGAGAGCTAGATAGGATATATAACAGAACAGAGAGCTAGATAGGATATATAACAGAACAGAGAGCTAGCTAGGGTCTATAACAGAACAGAGAGCTAGATAGGATCTATAACAGAACAGAGAGCTAGGATATATAACAGAACAGAGAGCTAGCTAGGATATATAACAGAACAGAGAGCTAGCTAGGATATATAACAGAACAGAGAGCTAGCTAGGATCTATAACAGAACAGAGAGCTAGCTAGGATCTATAACAGAACAGAGAGCTAGATAGGATAGAACAGAGAGCTAGCTAGGATATATAACAGAACAGAGAGCTAGCTAGGATATATAGCAGAACAGAGAGCTAGCTAGGATCTATAACAGAACAGAGAGCTAGCTAGGATCTATAACAGAACAGAGAGCTAGCTAGGATATATAACAGAACAGAGAGCTAGCTAGGATATATAACAGAACAGAGAGCTAGCTAGGATATATAACAGAACAGAGAGCTAGCTAGGGTCTATAACAGAACAGAGAGCTAGATAGGATATATAACAGAACAGAGCTAGTTAGGATATATAACAGAACAGAGAGCTAGCTAGGATCTATAGAACAGAGAGCTAGCTAGGATATATAACAGAACAGAGAGCTAGCTAGGGTCTATAACAGAACAGAGAGCTAGCTAGGATCTATAACAGAACAGAGAGCTAGCTAGGATATATAACAGAACAGAGAGCTAGCTAGGGTCTATAATAGAACAGAGAGCTAGCTAGGGTCTATAACAGAACAGAGAGCTAGCTAGGGTCTATAACAGAACGGAGAGCTAGCTAGGATATATAACAGAACAGAGAGCTAGCTAGGATATATAACAGAACAGAGAGCTAGCTAGGATCTATAATAGAACAGAGAGCTAGCTAGGATCTATAACAGAACAGAGAGCTAGCTAGGATCTATAACAGAACAGAGAGCTAGCTAGGATCTATAACAGAACGGAGAGCTAGATAGGATATATAACAGAACAGAGAGCTAGCTAGGGTCTATAACAGAACAGAGAGCTAGCTAGGATATATAACAGAACAGAGAGCTAGCTAGGGTCTATAACAGAACAGAGAGCTAGCTAGGATCTATAACAGAACAGAGAGCTAGCTAGGATCTATAACAGAACAGAGAGCTAGCTAGGGTCTATAACAGAACAGAGAGCTAGCTAGGATCTATAACAGAACAGAGAGCTAGTTAGGATATATAACAGAACAGAGAGCTAGCTAGGATATATAACAGAACAGAGAGCTAGCTAGGATCTATAATAGAACAGAGAGCTAGCTAGGATATATAACAGAACAGAGAGCTTGCTAGGATATATAACAGAACAGAGAGCTAGCTAGGATCTATAACAGAACGGAGAGCTAGCTAGGATATATAACAGAACAGAGAGCTAGCTAGGATATATAACAGAACAGAGAGCTAGCTAGGATCTATAATAGAACAGAGAGCTAGCTAGGATATATAACAGAACAGAGAGCTAGCTAGGATATATAACAGAACAGAGAGCTAGCTAGGATCTATAATAGAACAGAGAGCTAGCTAGGATATATAACAGAACAGAGAGCTAGCTAGGATATATAACAGAACAGAGAGCTAGCTAGGATCTATAACAGAACGGAGAGCTAGCTAGGATATATAACAGAACAGAGAGCTAGCTAGGATCTATAACAGAACGGAGAGCTAGCTAGGATATATAACAGAACAGAGAGCTAGGATATATAACAGAACAGAGAGCTAGCTAGGATCTATAATAGAACAGAGAGCTAGCTAGGATCTATAACAGAACAGAGAGCTAGCTAGGATCTATAACAGAACGGAGAGCTAGCTAGGATCTATAATAGAACAGAGAGCTAGCTAGGATCTATAACAGAACAGAGAGCTAGCTAGGATCTATAACAGAACGGAGAGCTAGCTAGGATCTATAACAGAACAGAGAGCTAGCTAGGATATATAACAGAACAGAGAGCTAGCTAGGGTCTATAACAGAACAGAGAGCTAGCTAGGATCTATAACAGAACAGAGAGCTAGCTAGGATCTATAACAGAACAGAGAGCTAGCTAGGATATATAACAGAACAGAGAGCTAGCTAGGGTCTATAACAGAACAGAGAGCTAGCTAGGATATATAACAGAACAGAGAGCTAGATA
>NC_140260.1:7131615-7139115 GCF_949987555.1 Borostomias antarcticus | reverse complement strand
AGTTGTAGTCGGTGAACCGAGGATTTGCTAAGACAGGTGAAGAGTGAGTTACAATAATCAAGCCGGGATGATATGACAGCGTGAACGGCCATTTTGAGCTCAGTATGACACACCACAGACCTGAGTTTGGAGATGTTTCTGAAGTGGAAAAAACTGTTTCAGGACAGTGATGCTACATGATTGTCCAGGTTCATCGCCTGATCAAAAAACACCCCAAGATTTCTAATATGGGGGCGGACGTTCGTCGTAAGGGGCCCCAACAGGTGTTTTACCTTTGCTGCTATGCTGTCAGAAGCTGTGATTAGGACCTCTGTTTTAGCCGCGTTAAGCTGGAGAAAGCTGCTCACCATCCAGCCCTCAATGGCAGACAGACAGTCCAATCAGATGTTGAGTTTTTGCATCTTCTCAGGTTTAAAGGAGACATACAGCTGGATGTCATCAGCATAGCAGTGGTAGGACACACCCTTAATATTGCTGATGATGTGAGCTAGGGGGAGCATGTATAGGGTGATGATGTGAGCTAGGGGGAGCAGGTATAGGGTGATGATGTCAGAATACAATAAAACAGGTTAGCGCGGCCAACTTTGGAAATGAATACCTTGAAGGAAGTTAAAGTTCCACAGATCACCGGGCGCGTAGAGAAGCAGTCTCTGTGTATCATGGCGAGACCCCCGGCCCGGCCTGTCGTTCTAGGGGCACAGGAGTAGGAGCAGTTTGGGGGTCAGAGTTCGCTGAGAGAGGCAAACTCTTCGGCCTTCTGCCAGGTCTCCGCGATGAGCAGGAAATCCAGGTCCTTGGTTATGAAGAAATCATTTAAGACAAACGATTTGTTGGAGATGGAACGGGCATTTAGCAGACCAACACTGATGCTATCAGAGCAAGGTTATTATAGTTAACGAAAACAAACTACAAAACGAAAACTAGGTGTGAAAAAACATTTTAGTTAACTGAAATAAAAATAAAAACTAGACTTTACAAAAAAACGATAACTAACTAAAACTGTATTATGTGTTTACAAAAATAACTAAAATAAACTAAAATTATTGAGAAAATGTCCTTAGTTTTAGTCTTTTTCATTTCATAGATAAGCCTAGTATTTGGGGTGGATATGAAATCTATCCTCCATGTTCTTTAGCTGTGTCCCTGCGCAGGAGTAACCTGACGTTCGCCAGATGGTTTGTTTCACACAGAGTGAAACAACGTGAGCTCACGAGATCAGGATGGTCTCACAAGGCTAGCACAGAAGAAAGAAAAAACTAAAACTAATACTGAAACTAATAAAAACTAAACTAAAACTAAGCATTTTCAAAAAATAAAAACTAAACTAAACTAGCAAACCTGCTTTAAAACTAATCAAAACTAAACTGAAATTGAAAACAAAAAGTTAAAACGATATATAACCTTGTATCAGAGCGAGCTCTGCCGAAGGTATAGGCCCGAGGGAGAGTACGCAGACACCCAGGCACTGAAGCCACACTGGCGCGTGTTGGTATTGTTGTTTGGTCCAAATCACTGCTAAAATCCATCCATCCATCTTCATCCGCTTATCCGGGGTCGGGTCGTGGAGGCAGCAGTTCCAGCAAGGGGCCCCATACATCCCTTTCCCTGGCAGCATCAACCAGCTCTGCCTGGGGAATCTTTAGCCGCTCCCAGAGCAGTGCGGAGATGTAATCCCGCCACCTGGTCCTGGGTCTACCCCGCGGCCTCCTCCCAGCCGGACACGCCTGGAACACCTCCCTAGGGAGGCACCCAGGAGGCATCCTCACTAGATTCCCGAACCACCTCAACTGGCTCCTTTCGACGCAAAGGAGCAGCGGCTCTACTCCGAGTCTCCCGGATGACTGAACTTCTCACCCGATCTCTCAGGGGGACCCCGCCACCCTCCGGAGAAAACTCATTTCGGCCGCTTGTATCTGTGATCTCGTTCTTTCGGTCATGACCCATCCTTCATGACCATAGGTGAGGGTGGGGATGAAGATGGACTGGTAGATCGAGAGCTTTGCCTTTTGGCTCAGCTCTCTTTTCGTCACAACAGTGCGGTAAAGCGACTGCAGAACCGCACCAGCTGCTCCGATTCTCCAGCCAAACTCCTTCTCTATGGTTCCCTCACTCGTGAACAAGACCCCCAGATACTTGAACTCCTTCACTTGGGGTAAGGACTCATTTCCTACTTGGAGCGGACAGACCACCGGTTTCCTGCTGAGAACCATGGCCTCAGACTTAGAAGTGCTGACTCTCATCCCAGCCGCTTCACACTCAGTTGCAAACCTATCCAGAGAGTGCTGGAGGTCGCAGGCAGATGATGCCATCAGGGCCACATCATCTGCAAAAAGCAGTGACGTGATCCCCAGCTCACCGAACTGCAAACCCACCTCTGCACGACTACGCCTCGATATCCTGTCCATGAAAATCACAAACAGGATTGGTGACAAAGCGCAGCCCTGGCGGAGACCAACCCCCACCGGAAAGGAAGACGACTTACTGCTGAGGACACGGACACAGCTCTCGCTCTGGGTGTACAGGGATTGGATGGCCCTAAGTAGGGATCCCCTCACCCCATACTCCCGCATAACCCTCCACAAGACCTCTCGAGGGACCCGGTCGTAAGCCTTCTCCAAGTCCACAAAACACATGTAGACAGGTTGGGCAAACTCCCAAGCCCCCTCTAAGATCCTTGCAAGAGACAAAATCTGCATTGTTCCTCTTCGATCTGAGGTTCGACTATCGGCCGGACCCTCCTTTCCAGCACCTTGGAGTACACTTTCCCTGGGAGGCTGAGTAATGTGATGCCTCTATAATTGGCACACACCCTCTGGTCCCCTTTTTTGAATATTGGCACCACCACCCCAGTCTGCCACTCCTTTGGCACTGACCCGGACGTCCACGCAATGTTAGAGAGGCGTGTCAACCAAGACAGCCCCTCAACACCCAGCGCCTTCAGCATTTCTGGACGGATCTCATCAGTCCCTGGGGCTTTGCCACTGTGGAGTTGTTTGACTACCTACCTGCTTGATCTCTTCCAGTGAAATTGACGATGACCTCCCATCATCTTCCGGCTCTGCCTCGATTGTAGAGGGTGGATTAGTCGGGTTCAGTAGTTCCTCAAAGTGCTCCTTCCAACGCTCAACAACCTCCTCAGTTGAGGTCAGCAGTGTCCCTTCCTTGATGTATACAGCTTGGATGGTCCCCCGCTTTCCCTTCCTGAGGTGTCTGATGGTCTTCCAGAAACACCTTGGTGCCGACCGAAAGTCCTTCTCCATGGTCTCTCCGAACTCCTCCCACACCCGCTGCTTTGCCTTGGTCACGGTCGAAGCCGCAGCCCTCCGGGCCAGTCGATACCCTGCAACTGCTTCTAGAGTCCCCCTGGCTAACATATCCCGGAAGGCCTCCTTCTTCAGTCGGACGGCTTCCCTGACCACCGCTGTCCACCACGGTGTCCTAGGGTTACCGCCCCTTGAGGTACCTATGGCCCTCAGGCCGCAGCTCCCAGCCGCAGCTTCAGCAATGGAGGCTTTGAACACCGACCACTCATGCTCGATGTCCCCAACCTCCACAGGGATGCCTGAGAAGCTCCGCCGGAGGTGGTGATTGAAATCTCTCTGGACAGGCCCCTTTTCCAGACGTTCCCAGTTCACCCTCACTACACGCTTGGGTTTTCCAGGTCTGTCCAGAGGTTTCCCCCGCCATCGAAACTAGCTCACCACCAGATGGTGATCAGTGGACAGCTCTGCCCCTCTCTTTACCCGAGTGTCCAAAACACATGGCCTCAGATCAGATGATACGATAACAAAATCTATCATTGACCTTCAGCCTAAGGTGTTCTGATGCCAAATGTACTTGTGAGCATCCTTGTGTTCGAACGTGGTGTTTGTTATGGACAAACTGTGGCTAGCACAGAAGTCCAGCAACAAAACACCACTCGGGTTCAGATCGTGGTGGCCATGCCTCCGAATCACGCCCCTCCAAGTTTCTCCATCATTGCCCACGTGTGCATTGAAGTCCCCCAATAGGACAGTGGAGTCCCCTGCGGGACCCCCAAATAGGACTCCACTTAGGAAGGCTGAGTACTCTGAACTGCTGTTCGGTGCATAAGCACAAACCACAGTCAGAGTCCCCCCCCCCCACAGTCTTAAGGCGCAGGGAGGCGACCCTCTCGTCCACTGGGGTGAACTCCAGCACAGAGGCGCTCAGCTGGGGGCTAGCTAGTATAGCCACACCTGCCTTACGTCTCATACCGTGAGCAACTCCAGAGAAGAACAGGGTCCAACCCCTATCCAGGAGTTTGGTTCCAGCGCCGGTGCTGTGCGTGGAGGTTAGCCCCACCAGGTGTAATTGGTATTGCTCAACCTCCCTCACAAGCTCCGGCTCCTTCCCCCCCAGCAAGGTCACGTTCCATGTCCCCAGAGCCAGCCTCTGCCGATCGGGTCCGGTCCGTCGGTGCCCTTCACCTTCACCGCCACCTAGTTGGCAGCGCACCCGACCCCGACAGTTCCTCCCGCGGGTGGTGGGTCCACAGGATGGAGGATGAGATGGTGTCTCCACGTAGCTCTTTTGGGCTGGGCCCGGCCGGTCTCCGTGGTAAGCCCGGCCACCAGGCGCTCGCAGGCGGGCCCTCCGTCGGGCCTGGCTCCAGACGAGGGCCCCGGACTTCCTCCAGGCCGGGTCTCTCTTCCTCGTATGTTGTCATCCAAATCTAAAATACATTACATTAAAGGTTATTATGAAAACGTTTCAGTGCTTCTTCACATACATGTCAGTCTCTGATGGACCTACTAACTAAATAAGAAAACCCAGACTGATTTTTGTGAGCAGCCGCGTCGACCTTTCCCATTTGTCTCTGATTTTGGTTGACTAACATTAATCGTGTAACTAAGTTCCACAGCTCTTCAATCAAAGGTAAGTCATATTTGGACAGTAGGCTATATCATATTGGTAATATCATATATCATATCAATCAAAGGTAATATCATATTTGACATAAAACACATCCAGAACATATCCACAGAATACAAAAGGCAACCAGTTGGAAAGAGGCTAACGTTATTCTAAGACTGTCTCATCTTCTAGCTTTAAATGTTTAATGTGATTAACTAGTCATGCATTGAGGTCTTAATGTGTTCCATTATGCGCTTGCTTTCCTCTGTTAACGGTAACCAGGCGGATGTTAGCTAGCCAGCAACTGTTTTCTCATACGTGATTTGCCTATAGAATCAATGAATGATGAATCAAACCATGTTGAGAGCTCTTCCCAGCTAACCCATTATTTTTCATGTAGCCTAGGCTGACCAATCACAAGAGGGCAGTCCCTCCCTTGGTATACGCCCCAAATTGTCCATCAGATTTTCATTGAGCTCGCAGAATTTAACGTCGAGCAAGAGAGGCCGGTTCGCACGTGCAGAGCTACACTGCGAGCACGCAGAAATCAAGTGCATGCTTTTGTTCGCGAGGACTTACATCACGCAAGTGCGCAGTTATTATCTGCGCATGTGAAATAACATAATCTGTCCGTATGTCCGTCTGTCTGACTTTTGACATAAATGTGACGCCATACCATTGTCCTCCCCCCGAGGGCAGCTGGGAGCAGACAGCAGGCAGAGTGCATTCTGGGACGCGCCAGGGGGGCCAACCAAGCGCTCCCGTCCTGAACAGTGTTGGCGATCTGTTCTTCTGCATGTTTTATTATTTTATGGGGGAAACCCTTGTGAACACGGGGAGAACATGAGAACATGAGAACATGAGAACATGCAAACTGTGCACAGAAAGGCCCAGAGACCTTCTTGCTGTGAGGTGACAGTACCAGGTACTGCACCACCGTTCCACACGTGAGACATGTTTGGGGGGTTAGTGTCTTGATCAAGGGCCCTTTGGCACACTGCCGGGAGCTGGATCGAACAGCATTCCGGATCTCTTCCCAAATGGTCCCTCCCGAGGATTTTCATCTGGTTTTGATTTGTTGCTGAAAATATCAATAGATCTCGTCATTGTTTTTGTTATCATAGATTAGTCATAGATTATTTAGATACCGTTGCGTGATGCGCCTGGAGATGATGTCATAATCTGACAGGATCTGACAGGGTGCCATTGGCTTTGCTGCTCCCTCCTTTAGACATTGTGCTGTGTGTGTCTGTGTGTGTGTGTGTGTGCATGTGTGTGTGTGTGTGTGTGTGTGTACAGTGTGTGTGTGTGTGTGTGTATGTGTGTTACTGTCAGTGAGTGAGTGAGTGAATGTCAATCCATCAATCAATCAAAGATTTATTTGTATAGCGCATTTCATACCCAGAGGCAACACAATGCGCTTTACAGAGAACAAGGGAGGTGGGCATACGACCCACTCTCTACATATTCCAGAGGGAAGCAAAAAAACAGTAATCACCCGGGGGCCAGATAAGTGAGCTGTAAAAATTCTTCCCTGACCCCTCTCAACAAGGCGATCGAGCAAGCTCCAGGAGTATGTTTGTCTACCGGCTAAGAACATTTATAGAGCAATAAATAACATTAAATTACATTTTCAGAGTAAGAGAGGCTAAAAAAGCATCATAGGAGAGAGAATATTCTACGGACATGCTACATCATCCACAGCAGACACGGGGGTATCTATCGGACTCCGGGAGGTCTGCTGGTGACAGTGGGGCATCCACTGAACCTGGTTAGAAGATAGGAGGGAGAGAGAGAGGCACTAGGGAGAGGGAAGGCAGAGGGAAGGCAGAGCAGGGTTAGTAGCACATAGAGCCATACAGACCACACAGATATTGAAACAGGCAACCTGGGGCAAGCTCCTGGAATATATTTGTCTAATGGCTAAGAACATTTAAAGAGCAATAAATTAAATTACATTAAATTAAATTTTCAGAGCAAGAAAGGCTAAGAGCATCAGGTCCAGACCTAAGCCAGATGTGGACTGATGTGTGTCTGTGTGTACGTGTGTGTGTGTGTGTGTACTAAATACTACGACATCCACAGCTGACACGGAGGTATCTATCGGACTCAGGGTGGTCTGCGGGCGACAGTTGGGCATCTTGGTTAGAAGGTAGGAGGGAGAGAGAGAGGCACTAGGGGAGACAGAAAACGGTTAGTAGCACACTGAGCCATTGAAGCCACACAGCTGTCAGAACAGAACAAGCCTGTTTCAGGGCAACCAGCTTCTGTACACTACTTGATATACATACAGTGCATAGCAGGATAAATACCAATGTATACAGAGGATTCACAGGTAGGTTTGAGGCTGCCTTTCTGTGTCTCAAGTTCCTAGCTAGTGATTGTAGGCTAGGTCGAAAAGGTACGTCTTGAGGTCTCGCTTGAAGACCTCTGTTGTTTCGGCCCTTCTTAGGCACTCCGGTAGGGTGTTCCAGAGGTTGGGGGCATAGAAACTAAAAGCTGCCTCTCCGTGTTTCTTGGTCCTGGCTTTTGGAACTGTTAAAAGTTCAGTACCTGAGGATCTGAGTGGTCTGTTGGGCATGTACTTAACAAGCATGTCTGAAATATATTCTGGTGAGTGACTGT